>NW_021849037.1:132819-133874 GCF_003651465.1 Formica exsecta | reverse complement strand
CTATGCATTGAGATTGAAATTTGACCAATCAGGACAAGGAAATTTTAGTTTTTTTTATCCTGATTGTCAAATTTCAATCTTTGATATGTAGGTCGGTATTCATAGTCAGTTCTTATATTTAAGACCGTCTTAAGCACAATCTTAAGATGTCCTAAACCAATCACAGAGCCGTATTAGCATCTTAAGACATTACTTAAGACGGTCTTGAAATAAGAACTGACTATGAATACCGGCTTCTATATATTTTTCATAATAAAAAAAGTAACTAATTATTTCTAGGGGCTCTAAAGCCCGTATCAGACTACGTATTGAAGATTGAAATTTGACAAATCAGGATAAAAGGAATTGAAATTTCCTTGTCTTGATTGGTCAAATTTCAATCTCAATGCATAGTCTGATACGGGCTTAAGACCTAGTTTACACGGATATACTTTAATACATACTAATCATAATCAATCATAGGCTATGATCGGGAAAACGCTACAAATGCTTCAAAGCGTTTGATTAACCAATCAGAATAAAAAAAGATAAAGATTTCTTTATTCTGATTGGTTAATGCAATGCTTCGCAGCCATAATCATTTCTTCAAAGAATGGAATGGCTGTGATTGGACAGTATAGTATTTAGTATGTATTAAGGTACATTTTCACGAGCCGCTGGAATCAACCGTTTGAGCGACAAAAAGGATTACGTGATCGAAATGGACGAATCAGCGGCCAGACCGTCGTCACTCATTCGTCCATTTCAATCACGTGATCCTTTTTGTCGCTTAAAGGCTTAAACGATCGATTTCAGCGGCTCGTGAAAATGTATCTTTAAAGTATATCGGTGTAAACTAGTTCCAACTGAAATGATAAGAATGCTTGGTTTTCCTTCACCTCTATTTTCTGTTGGCCACCCTGCTAATTTTAACCTTCGGTTAATCTAACCGAGCTTGGTGAAATTGGCCCTTAAAGGCCGTCTACAATGGCAGTAACAAGGCTGTAGGAATAGGAGAGTATACTGTTTTTAGTGATGTTTAGACGGAGAGTAACGAAATGGGCAATTCCCATTTG
>NW_021849037.1:119889-132777 GCF_003651465.1 Formica exsecta | reverse complement strand
TTAGAGACTTCTTGCGGCAAAAGTGCAAAGTTTCGGATTCAAGGCTACCAACATTGAAAAATAAATTTTTTATATATGAAGAACTTCATTTTTGACACCACGAAAGTTTCCAAGCATTTGGAAACTTTCGTGGTGTCAAAATTGGCTACGTTCAAAATTGGCTACGTTCCGATATTCACTGCCAGTATTGAAAATCTATAATGTACGTTACGTAAACTATACATTTTTAGTACTGGCAATAAATATCGGAACGCAGCCTGGATCAATCAAAGCAAGAAATATTTTGTCCCTTTTTGATTGGTCAATTGAACGATTCGAAATTTTTGTAGCGTCAATCAGAACGCATCCTTGGTAAAGTATTGAAAATGCTGCATGATATGAATCGCAATCTGTGAATCTGCCATTATCTATCTTTTTGATCATGATGTTAGCTATAGGCTGTAGTAGATTGTGGCTAATATCGTGAACGTAGTTACAGACATTTGGTACAAAATGTTATCGAGATTGGCTCTTCGCAATGGTAAATGTCAATTCATTATTTCTCGCCATTGCATTTTTACAAATTATTCCAACCTGAGAAGCGAATTCGATCAATACAGGAAATAAATGAATTGGTTACGAAGTTGACATTTTCTATTATGTAATGGCAATTCCGCAATACGTTTACATTTTCTCACGATATTTACTAAAAACTATGCTCATATATTATAATTTATTAATTATACACCGTATATATAAAAATGTGTAACACGTTTAAGCCTTTTTTTTCTATAAAGTAAAATTTAAGCTTTTTCATGGGCAATTTTGTTTATGTTACATTGCCATATTTTTTCTATGAAAAGTTATCGAAATTTTTGTTCTTTTTAATACATTATATTTTTTTTTGTACCATTGTATGCAATTTTCCTTATGTTTCTATGTCTATATATGCCACACAAAAAATTAAATCTTAAATATATATTTCCAATGTAAAAAGTATAATGGCTTATAGGTAGAAAAAGTATATTTCTTGTGATAATATTGTTTCTCTTTCTCTCTCTCTCTCTCTTTAATTTAGCTCAATTATTACCAATGGCTATGCGTGGAGCGCAAAGCGCTTCTTCAGTAGCAACAGAACCTACTCGTCCCAAACGTTTGATTGATCCATCTCCAGTTAGGCATGGATTCATACCTGAGGAATGGTTTCAAGCTTTCTATTCAAAAACTGGTGCATCAGGTATGCAATTACTCTTATTGTATGATGATAATTGAATATCTGATTTGAAGTAATTCATATATAAACTTTTATATTGGATATGTTAAGATAAAGTTTCTTTATAATCACAAAGTGAATAATTTCTTGTATAAGTTTACATTGAAAAAATCTAGGACAACACTTTCTTTTATATAAAGCTTTATATTTGCAATAAAATAATCCAAAATGATCTAAAATTATTATATATAAGAGTTACATAATCTATTATCAAAATGGTAAATTAATTACATTTTTTTTTTTTTTTATTAGATGTTGCAAGTAAACTTGACTTGTTATAAAGTATGAAACTTGCTTTAACAGTATAGAAAAAATATTTAAGATAATATATTAAGAACAATAAAGATAAGCTTAATATTTTACATACAATTTTCATAATTTAGATTATTTTTAATTAATTTCTTTTTTAAAAAGACGTTCTATTTTTTTTTAAATAATAATTTAACAAACACTGTTAAGACATAATTCATGATATTGTACAAGATTGTTGAAGATTATCCAAGCTCACAAAATATAAAAGATAATATTAAATCATTTCTAATTTTTTAATCATTTCTTTTACAAAGTAAACATATGTATGAAAAACTTTAATGTATAGATTTGTATTTATTTCTGAAAGAAATTGTTTCTTTTTTTATTATGTCTCTATATATCATATCCTGCATAAAATGACGTGGTATTTTTCTGTCATCACTAATTGGGTTCTGTCATCACTAATTATTGTTGTATGTTTTATTTTCAGGGCCATACGTATTTGCTATAACTGTGGGCACTTATTTATGTTCAAAAGAAATTTATGTTATGGAGCATGAGTATTATAATGGTCTGTCTCTGTTAATAATATATATAGCAGGTGTAAAAATGTTTGGTCCAAAAGTAGCTGAATACTTGGACAAGGAAGTAGATAAATACAATGATAATCTTGACGAATCTAGAAACAACCAAATAGCTCAATATGAGGACTCAATTACACAAGAGAAAAAAGAGCAATGGAGCCTAGATGGCCAGAAAATGATAATGGAAATTAAAAAAGAGAATATTAAGATGCAACTGGAAGCAACTTATAGGGAACGTTTGGTGCAAGTCTATCAAGAGGTATAACAATTTTTTTTGTGTATAATAGAATATAAAATAATAATTATAGAAAAAAATATAACAATAGATTTACTTTTTCATTTATAATTAGAGCAAAGCTTAAGATTACAATAGTTGTTTAAATTTCTCACATACTGATCTCATTATTAAAAAGAATGTAATAATTTTTGCTTAGACATTACAATTGTTAACTTGTTAAATTAAATGTAAATTTCATAAATTTTTTTAAAAATTTAATTGAATATGGTATAACAATACATTTTTATACTAAGTTTCACAAGAAAAAGAAGTAAACAAATATAAGAAATTTTATTTGCTTGCTTACAGGTGAAGAAGCGTCTCGACTACCAAGTGCAAATACAAAATCTCGAACGACGAATCGCACAGAAGCATATGGTCCAATGGATTGTGAACGGAGTATTGAAAGCCATCACTCCCGATCAGGAGAAGGCAACCCTTCAACAGTGCATCAAAGATCTTGAAGCTCTCGCTGCGAAAGCGTAAAGTGTCGCTAAATAATAATTTAGATGAAATAGAAATATGATAGAGTAAGAGAAGGCGTCTGTCAGTAAATTGTCTATCTCTATCGAATATTGTTTCTGAATCGTCGGAATCATCAAGTGTTGTAAATGAATAAATGCCATCTTGCAATATTTACAGTGTAAATTGATTTTTGTTAACAATATTATGGAGAATTGTAAATTTGGATAAACGTCAGTTATTAAAATGATAAATTAATAATAAGTTTTTTTATTTCTATCCGCGTGTACAAGTAAAATATTTCATAAATTTTATATAAATTTCAATTGATTTCAATTATATAAGTAATGAGGCCATATTATATACAAAGTGAGATTTATCTTAAATTCAATGGTAATAAGAAAAATTTATATACAATATGTCTTATTATGTTTATATCATGTGAGATTTTTTTTGCAACTGTAAATAAAAATGTAATATGTTCTAAAATTTGAATAGAGTAAAACAGCACAGAAATAGGATAAATTTACATATAAACACTCAAATTAAATTTCAATAAAATTAAAATAAATCTCCATAGTATAAGTCACAGATATCAGTCAGTTGCTCTATTCATTATTATTATTATTTTTTTTTTTTTTTTTTTTGCGATATTGTTATGTGATCATTTTGATAATTTGATATCACATTCAGCACAGAATAAGGGTAATATATTACATTTGTCGTATCACAAACTTTTTAAGCGCATTGATTAGCTAATTTCTAGAGACTCAAGAAATTTTCTATTCTGCAGCCAATCAGTATGCTTAAAAAATTTATCGTACGACAAATGTAATATTATCCTACGGCTTATGTTTTATCCAAGAGAGAGAGTATCTATTACTTTTTCCATTACTTCTCAAGTTATAAAACTTATCTTTGTGATTTGAATTATTTAGAGCAGTTTGTATAACGATCCTTAACCCTTGGACGAGCGCGTCAAAATTTGAAGCAGGAACGGTCGTGTAGGCTACATCCCAGAGTATTTTTCTCGTAAATATTAATGAGGAAAAAGTTTTCACTTTCCTCTTCGATTTTATGAATCTTTAGACATTTCTTTAACATAATTTCTAAAGTATGAAAAAAATTTGAATTTTAATAAAAAAAGACTTCTCCAGCAAATGGTAAAAATCTCGCGATTTTGCTAAACTAACTGGGATGTAGCTTACACCCCACGCACCCGTCCAAGGGTTAAACATCAGAAATTATGAAATAGCTTTTTCGAATGAAGCAGGTTTGATCGACCCAAGGTTGATTAATGACGTCATTGCATCGTCTCTGCCAATAAAAGACTTGAATTCATAGTAAAATAGTGATTAATTGATCCGGGACGAATTAAAATCCGTTTATTCGAAAACGCTAAAATTAAATTGCAGGCTTTATATACGCTCATATGAAGAACTTGAATACAGATATAAATAGTGAATAGTACGCCGCATAGCGATAAGCGAATAAACTATATTATTTCAAATAACAGTTGATTTTGTAATATTTCGTAATAAGCTGCAGATTCTGTTTGGTTTCTGTTGCCAATCAGCCAATCTGCCGTCAGATTACGCACACGCAGATTTTGCTTGGTTTCTGCCGACAATCTGTCAGATTCTATGAGATCCTGCTAGCAAATCATAAGCTTAATGCGGACATAATAGATGCCAATTTCCTAGTAACTTCTGAGTAAATCTGTTGCTAAGCTGCTGGCAAATTGCGTGCGTTTTGCTTACTGAAACATATATATTTATATAAGTTATATAGCGATTATTTGTGAGTGAGTTGTAAGAATAATTAATTTTTACGTAGTAGTTTTCACTATACTATATATAAATGAGAAAAGAAAATAAATGGAGTTTTCAAAATTTCAATTTTTGAAGTTTTTATTTGTATTACTTATCTTGTCTATTAAGTTCCCGATATCTCAAAATTTAAATTTGTGTAAGTATCGGCAGAAGGCCAAAGGTTAGTCCTGCAGGGAGAATTTTTAGCGGATGTGAGTCCTGTATACCCCATCAGATTGACCGGTGGGGATGCATTCTACATTTTTCTCTTCCTTTGCAAAAAAAATCAAATCTAATACTTTTGCGGATTTCGAAGCTTCGAATTTTCGCGCTCCTTGAAATTTTAATCTGTGCCACCTCTTTGTTGATTATGTTCTCTTGATACTTTTGCGGATTTCAAAGCTTCAAATTCTTGCGCTTTTTTAAAAATTTTACCTTGTGCCACCTCCTTGCTGGTTATACTCCTGATATTTTTGCAGATTTCGGGATTTCGAAGTTTCAAATTTTTACATTTTTTAAAAATTGGGTTTGTGCCATTTCTTTGCTGATTATGTTCTCTTGATATGCCACCTCTTTGCTGATTATGTTCTCCTGATACGTCACTTTCTTGCTGATTATATTCTTCTGATACTTTTGCAGATTTTGAAGCTTCAAACTTTCGCGCTTTTTAAAATTTTAATTTGTGCCATTTGCTTGCTGATTATGTTCTCCTGATACTTTTGCGGATTTCGAAGCTTCGAATTTTCGCGCTCCTTGAAATTTTAATCTGTGCCACCTCTTTGTTGATTATGTTCTCTTGATACTTTTGCGGATTTCAAAGCTTCAAATTCTTGCGCTTTTTTAAAAATTTTACCTTGTGCCACCTCCTTGCTGGTTATACTCCTGATATTTTTGCAGATTTCGGGATTTCGAAGTTTCAAATTTTTACATTTTTTAAAAATTGGGTTTGTGCCATTTCTTTGCTGATTATGTTCTCTTGATATGCCACCTCTTTGCTGATTATGTTCTCCTGATACGTCACTTTCTCGTGTAGGCTACATCCCAGAGTATTTTTCTCGTAAATATTAATGAGGAAAAAGTTTTCACTTTCCTCTTCGATTTTATGAATCTTTAGACATTTCTTTAACATAATTTCTAAAGTATGAAAAAAATTTGAATTTTAATAAAAAAAGACTTCTCCAGCAAATGGTAAAAATCTCGCGATTTTGCTAAACTAACTGGGATGTAGCTTACACCCCACGCACCCGTCCAAGGGTTAAACATCAGAAATTATGAAATAGCTTTTTCGAATGAAGCAGGTTTGATCGACCCAAGGTTGATTAATGACGTCATTGCATCGTCTCTGCCAATAAAAGACTTGAATTCATAGTAAAATAGTGATTAATTGATCCGGGACGAATTAAAATCCGTTTATTCGAAAACGCTAAAATTAAATTGCAGGCTTTATATACGCTCATATGAAGAACTTGAATACAGATATAAATAGTGAATAGTACGCCGCATAGCGATAAGCGAATAAACTATATTATTTCAAATAACAGTTAATTTTGTAATATTTCGTAATAAGCTGCAGATTCTGTTTGGTTTCTGTTGCCAATCAGCCAATCTGCCGTCAGATTACGCACACGCAGATTTTGCTTGGTTTCTGCCGACAATCTGTCAGATTCTATGAGATCCTGCTAGCAAATCATAAGCTTAATGCGGACATAATAGATGCCAATTTCCTAGTAACTTCTGAGTAAATCTGTTGCTAAGCTGCTGGCAAATTGCGTGCGTTTTGCTTACTGAAACATATATATTTATATAAGTTATATAGCGATTATTTGTGAGTGAGTTGTAAGAATAATTAATTTTTACGTAGTAGTTTTCACTATACTATATAAATGAGAAAAGAAAATAAAGTTGGAGTTTTCAAAATTTCAATTTTTGAAGTTTTTATTTGTATTACTTATCTTGTCTATTAAGTTCCCGATATCTCAAAATTTAAATTTGTGTAAGTATCGGCAGAAGGCCAAAGGTTAGTCCTGCAGGGAGAATTTTTAGCGGATGTGAGTCCTGTATACCCCATCAGATTGACCGGTGGGGATGTATTCTGCATTTTTCTCTTCCTTTGCAAAAAAAATCAAATCTAATACTTTTGCGGATTTCGAAGCTTCGAATTTTCGCGCTCCTTGAAATTTTAATCTGTGCCACCTCTTTGTTGATTATGTTCTCTTGATACTTTTGCGGATTTCAAAGCTTCAAATTCTTGCGCTTTTTTTTAAATTTTACCTTGTGCCACCTCCTTGCTGGTTATACTCCTGATATTTTTGCAGATTTCGGGATTTCGAAGTTTCAAATTTTTACATTTTTTAAAAATTGGGTTTGTGCCATTTCTTTGCTGATTATGTTCTCTTGATATGCCACCTCTTTGCTGATTATGTTCTCCTGATACGTCACTTTCTTGCTGATTATATTCTTCTGATACTTTTGCAGATTTTGAAGCTTCAAACTTTCGCGCTTTTTAAAATTTTAATTTGTGCCATTTGCTTGCTGATTATGTTCTCCTGATACTTTTGCGGATTTCGAAGCTTCAACTTTTCGCGCATTTTGAGATTTCACTTTCTGCCACCTCTTTGCTGATCATGTTCTTCTGATATTTGATTCCAAGAAATACAGTTTCAGAAATTCCAAGAACAAAAAGTCGACAAAATTGTATCAAAAAAATATATAATTAGGAAAGAAGTATGCGACACGATAAGATGTGTGAGAATGGATGGGTATATGTTCAATCAAGACATTTGCATTTTGTATTATTAATACAGTTTATTAGATTTTTTTAAATTGCATATAATATATTTCACAGATTATTATTGATTCTTTTGTATATACAGTGATATACATTAATTTTCTTCCATTTTGCGTTTTTATCATCGGTATTTCATCAAACAATAAAATAAAATTATTTAGAAACAAAACTAGCGTTAGAAAATCTTAGAAAATATACATTAACCCCTATTGAATATCGCAATATATATAAAATAGACATTTTCGTTAAATAGATTGATCACTTTCGCTCTTACATTACGTTATTTGTATACGCACATACATAGTCATTTTTATTATTATACAACAATAATAGACACAGGTATTTTATTATGTATATATATACATATATCGGATATCAGACGCAACAGAAGATATGCATTGAACACTAAATTAGGAAATATCTTCAAATACTAAAAATAATATGACTTTATATATTTGTGGATAAAAGTGGATTGATCACTTGCGCTGTGCGCGTTAACTACATTTTGCACACACACACACACACACACACAAGCGCGCGCGCGCGCGGTCATGTTTTTATTATTATACAATAAAATAAATACATACAGGCATTTTATTACATATATATTGGATATCGGATATAATCGCTTTCGCTATTACAATATATTTTGTACACACACGCCCACACACAGTCATTTTTTATTATTATACAATAATATACACTAGCATTACTATATATATCTACAAATATAGGATATCGGACGTAATCAGATGCAATATGATTTTTCCAGATCACATCAGCTGTTTTTTGCGACGTTGCCAATTCCTACATTACCAATAATTTTTTTGCCGGAATAATCATGCTGTGATAACATAGTATAAATATATCTTATTAAATAATTATATATCATTAAAAGATAAGCACTCCATAACTGAGTGGTTCGCGAAAAAAGCTGAGTAATTGAATTTTGGAAACGTAGCGAGAATTTTTATTATCTAAAACATATATTACATATCACATTCACTTTTTTTGCTTATTTTTCTTTATCTTATTTTGTAAGATAAAATTTATTTTAGGCTATAATTTGCAATGAAATTCAAAACAAAATGATAATTTCATGTGTGCGCTGTGTATTCCGATCATATGGAATTATATATAAAATTCGGTCTCAATTTTCGGGGATAAAAAAAATATTAAACAAAAATTAGAATTCAAATCTTCAATTTTAATCGATATAGAAGGGTCATCGATATATAATCGCGTCTCGCGTGATAACGCGAAACAAGATGAAGCTGGCTACTTGGCATCGTGCGGCTATATTCCGTTTCCATGCGCGAATCTGTCGACGAATCGAACGCGTCGCGTTGTTCGGCCATTAGCCTTCGGGCGCGATCGGGCATGTTCGGCCGCGCTCGGTCAGTGACGACGGGCATCGGGCGGCGCGCGCGAGTTACTCGGGCGGCCGGGGGCCGCCATTTTCCTCCAGCAAGGGAGAGCAGTTCGGAGCGTAGGTAGCGGAGGTCTGTGTGCGTTACTAACGTATCGGGTCGAAAATAGTGAATCGGGAGACGCGACAGTTTTGTTCGCGTACACCGCGAACCGTGTGCGATCCATACGTACGTACGGTCATACGGAGGACCGCAGTGCGCCTGGTGGCCAGTATATCCGCGCGACATTGTGCCGACTGGCGGCGATCACCCGGTAGACGGACGCCGCCGCCGCCGCGTACCGTTGTGCAAAATTAACGACACGAAGCAGAGATATATCTCTGAAAAAGACTCGGGAAGATCGCGATAGTAAACGATAGAAAGAACGAAGGGAAGAAGGAGAGAAAAAGAGACAAGACAGCGCGCGAGCGCAAAGGAAAGAGAGAGAAAGGGATAAGGAACAGCAAGATAGAGAGAGAGAGAGAGAGAGAGAGACACACACACAATTGAGACAGAAGCAGTGTGAATAGTTTGGTGATCGCATTGTGGCCGCGCAGTGAAAATACTCGACCAGCCAACTTCGGGTATTACGACGCCGAACGGGATAACAAGAGGAGAGTGAGTCGCCTCCGACAGGTTAGTGCAGTGTATGATTATGGCTTCTTGCATGTGTACTACGCGCGCGCGCGCGAGCGCGAGCGAGCCAACCAGCCGAGATAGTTGGCGCGCCTCGCGTATTCGCGTTACGCGGGTACGTGTAACGAGTTCTTTTCGAAGCGGCGGTGGCGTCGGCGTTGCATGCGTGCGGCTGAGAATTCCTCGTCTTCTGCGTGCGTACGCTTTCTTTGTGCCGCAGCGGGAGATGTATGTGCTTTGCTCTTTTCGCGCCGCTTGCCGCACGCATACAGTCTGCCTCCCTCCGTTCTCCCATATTTTCTTTTTTTTATTCGATCTTTCTATAGTTATTACCTATTCTCTTTTTAAAACAATTACGCAAATATACTTTCTCTGATTTAAACGAAACTTTGAATTCAATATCTTTGTGAATAGAATAATCATCGTTAAAATATATATATTGTCGTTCTCGGATACAAATTAAATTGGAGTAGAGTATAAATAAAAAATACGCGAGATTTTTTAATAAGTTCGCGCCAAATATACATATAGTGATATATATATGTGGTGATAAAATACTATATTCTCACGATATTTTTTCAAAAGTTTTGACACGTGCGTGTGTTTTCTATAAACGATAGAGTGGGTAATATAAGTACATGCAAATGTTGTCGGGGAAGAAGTACGTAAAGGGAGAGAGAGAAAGAAGGAGAGAGGGAGAAAGAGATAGGAGAGAAAGAAAGAACGAGCACGCGCCTTTCTTTTTGCTTGCGCGTTCAGCCGAACTGGCCCGATTATTGCTTTCCCCCTCTTCTACCGACTGTGCCTACCTTCACTCGGCCATACTTTGCTTTTGCGTGCATGCATGCGTGCGTGCGTGACTACATTGAACAAATATCTATCTAGATATTTGTGCATCAGAACTGTGCCTAATGACAGTTTTACTTGTTTGACACTTGTGAAAAAAAAATAAATAAATAACAGGTTAGGTAATATTAAATAATAGATGTGTATATTTCAACCTGTTGACCAATAGTCACGATGCATGACAAATATCTACAGACAATGCGTTCGATCGCCTAAACCGAAAGTCAAAGGCATTATAATGACGTCAAATTTATTATATATTGTTTACGATAAAGTGAGTGTACGAGTATTCAATTTGGAGGGAAAAAGTGGGGAAAATCGCCTGTGAAAAAAAGTGCAGATAAAGAAAACGGACTTGCATCTACTCTCTCGGACGACTGTGCGCGCGCACGCGCTCGTTTTCGCATCCAACGGATGCGCTTCGCGCGCGTTGACCTTCGATAATGTCTCTTCTCAACGACGGTTCTCTATCGTCTGCGCACAAGATTCATATATATATATATATCTGCGAACGCGTTTCCGGAGAAAGAAAGAGAAAGAGAGGGAAAGCAATGCAGCTAACGTATGTCGAAAGAGATTACACGATATTTTTTTACATACTTTTTTTTTCTTTTTTTCAAGTGAAAGGATCGAGAATGATGCTAAAATAGCAGGGGCGAACGATATGTTGAGAGGAAGGAGGAAATTTGGCAGGATGTAGCTCTGTTTTCGATTATTTTCTCCAGAGAGTACTTTGGCACATCAGAATATATTGAAAAATAAACAATTATAAGAATTATGTAAAATAAATAAAATTATAAACACAATGTTATTGTTAAAACACTATTACAAAGAGACACAAAAGTATTAAGTTTATCTACATATACACTATATTATAAAGAAGTAAAGTTTGTTTGTCCCACTGTTCGGGGTAATCTCAGAAACTACTGAACCGATTTGAAAAGGGCTACGTTCCGATATTCACTGCCAGTATTGAAAATCTATAATGTACGTTACGTAAACTATACATTTTTAGTACTGGCAATAAATATCGGAACGCAGCCTGGATCAATCAAAGCAAGAAATATTTTGTCCCTTTTTGATTGGTCAATTGAACGATTCGAAATTTTTGTAGCGTCAATCAGAACGCATCCTTGGTAAAGTATTGAAAATGCTGCATGATATGAATCGCAATCTGTGAATCTGCCATTATCTATCTTTTTGATCATGATGTTAGCTATAGGCTGTAGTAGATTGTGGCTAATATCGTGAACGTAGTTACAGACATTTGGTACAAAATGTTATCGAGATTGGCTCTTCGCAATGGTAAATGTCAATTCATTATTTCTCGCCATTGCATTTTTACAAATTATTCCAACCTGAGAAGCGAATTCGATCAATACAGGAAATAAATGAATTGGTTACGAAGTTGACATTTTCTATTATGTAATGGCAATTCCGCAATACGTTTACATTTTCTCACGATATTTACTAAAAACTATGCTCATATATTATAATTTATTAATTATACACCGTATATATAAAAATGTGTAACACGTTTAAGCCTTTTTTTTCTATAAAGTAAAATTTAAGCTTTTTCATGGGCAATTTTGTTTATGTTACATTGCCATATTTTTTCTATGAATCCCACTGTTCGGGGTAATCTCAGAAACTACTGAACCGATTTGAAAAAATCTTTCACTGGTGGATAGCTTAGATCTTCCTGAGTAACATAGGCTATATATCAACGTCTAAAAGGTGAGCAATAAAAAAGAACGTGCATGAAGTCGGAAAAAAATACGTCGTTCACGCTCCATATTCTAATTTAACGTAAAAACTACACAACCGATTTTGATGAAACCTTCACCAGTACGTTTCTAGACGTCTTAGGAGCTTTTAAGGATATGAATTATAATTGACCCATATTTGCCCATCCTCACAAATCCGTAACTACATACCGAGCGGGCGAGGAAAAAACGCCAGCTAGTACATTATAAATAAATTATATGATTCCTTGTTCCTTGCGAGACTAATGGTCAAATTTTGATAGGAGAGAATGCGAGAGAAAAGAGAAGGGAATAACGCTACATTAAGTAAATATATTGCGAAACGGATGGATAGATAGAAAAGATCGTAGGAAGAGGAGGAGAAAAGAGATGAAAATATAAATGAATGATATTCTAGAAGCGTCCAAATGGCGGTCTCACCCAGCACAATAAGTGATTTATGGCATCATACCTCTCTTAAGCGCAGCGCGGCACTTTCCTCCCCATTTTTCCGCGACATTGCAATGTCGTTATATTGTATCATAATTTAGTCGCCGATAGATAGATAGATAGATAGATAGCAAGAGAGAGAGAGAGAGAGTTTGTCGTTAATAACGAACGGTAGTTAATTTCGTATATTTATGAAAATTATGAGAATAAAATAATTATTATAATTAGAGAATTTGAGATAAATGATCTATTTTATATCATTTTTTTTTTTTTAAAGTGAAAGGTTTTTACAATCTAATTTATATATAAATCTTTTTATAATTTTTATACTATACTATATATAACTTAATTTATATTAATTTATTTACAAAAAAAA
>NW_021849037.1:111523-115246 GCF_003651465.1 Formica exsecta | reverse complement strand
TACTATATATAACTTAATTTATATTAATTTATTTACAATTAATTTATATCAATTTAATTTACATTAAAGAAATTATACACAATTTGCGTGTGTAATACTCATTATTCCGTTTCTTTATACATATAAGTGTTCCTTATTTTTGGTATACATATTATAGTATAAAATTATGTAATTATAGAGAGAGAGAGAGAGAGAGTTTGTCGTCAATAACGGTAGTTAATTTCGTATATTTATGAAAATTATGAGAATAAAATAATTATTATAATTAGAGAATTTGAGATAAATGATCTATTTTATATCATTTTTTTTTTTTTTTATATATATAATATTTTATAATTAGATAAAATTTCTAGTATTCTTTATAATATTCGCAGTTAATTAACTTTTACGCGAATTTTGATTAAGGAGGTTTCCCGCAAGAGTCATATGATTATTAGAACAAAAACGCTGGATTTTTCTTGCTCGATGTATGTGTGTGTGTGTGTGTGCGTGTGTGCGCGCGCGCGCGTACTTATACGATAAACTTCAAAAACATCGATATGTACTACATATGCGTTCGACTCGGAATGCCATAAGCGTTGCATAACCTTCGCCGAATTTCCAACGAATATGGAACAACCTTGATTGTTTACGCGTCGCCTTTCTTCCCTCCTTCTGACATCGCAAAAATTGATTTCAACTAAAAATCGAACACAGAACCGTGATAAAAATCGTTATCTTTACGTTTCTCACAATTACAAGCGATCTTAACGTTAAATATATGTCAAGTAGAAGACAGATGACATGTTTAGTTAAATAAAGTGATGATTGGAATTATCCGCAGCGTTTTTTTTTTTCAGTAATTTTTTTTTATTTTATACGTTATTATTAACTAAATTTAATTATTTTCCTATATTTTTATCTTTTTAAGATACAATTTAATGAAAAGTAATTAGAGTTAGGTATTAGTAGTTGTGAGAAGAATTTGCACATTTGTATCCAAAAATAGAAAAATGAATGTTTTTTTTAGATCGATAAAGGATAAATTTAGCATTAGTATAAATTGCTCGCGTGTTTATGCGGTAGATTTCTCGTAAAAGAAGAAAAAAAAAAAAACGTAAGGAAACCGAGGTATATGTATATCGTGGTAAGGAATACGGGTCACAGCGTCGCTGAGTAAGCAACCGGCCGCGTCGCTCGCTGACTCTCCGCAAGCGAGCGTTCGGCAAATTACGTAAGGCCAGAAACGAGAGCTCGCGTTTAAATGCCGGTTCGCCGACGACTACGAATGACACATCGCGCTACACGGTGGAGTATTTTTTTTCCGCGAGAAAGATGCTCGTTTCTCTGCAAGATTCATTCGCGCGAGATCTACAGAGTCGGAATGGAAACAAATATTTTTTCGAAATCAGAAAATATATCAATGTAAATTATCATTGAAAATAAAAATATTAAAGTACTAATAGTAAATAATAATGATGGGCTATATATAAAATTATAACAAAAGCTATATAAAAAATAATAATTACAAAACATAATAAATACTATCAAAATAACACGCAAAACATATACAATACAATATGTATTTAATATTAACTTTGTATTTATATTTTGCAGAACTTGCTCTGTAGACAAAAACTTTTGAAAATTGTAAATTTATTAAAGAAATCTAATTATTCGTTGATATTTGGCACATTATTATTGGTTAAAATTTGGGATTATCCCACTTAATTGAAATTGTTAATTTTATCACTAATTTAATTATTATTAATTAATTGTATTAATTAATTGTATATCAATATATTTATATACATTATAAGCATTACCTTATCAAAATTTTGTTTTATGCGATATAAGATAGATATAATTGTCACGTCCTGTACCACCGTATACGCACTCAATGCACGCACGCACGCACAGATCTTTCGTGAACGGCGAGTTTATTACGGTTTATAACTGTGCGAGCGGGGAACAGGCGTTATCGTCGTAATTGCGAGTTAACTTTGGAACGCGATAGCGCACTTGCGGGCTTCATCATCATCCTTTTCCGAAACGAGCACCGAAACATTTCATCTTATTTTCTTCCGATAATGTGTCAACTTGCGCGATTAAAGTCGAACCTTATCCGTGACCTACACTCACTATTCTTTTCGAAACCAATATTTATTTTTTTTCGAATTTAACTGGGGATGCATTCGTGTGTCTCCGTTTGGAGATAAGATTCAATAGGAGATAAAATCTCTCGTTGAGAGATTCTGTCCTCCGGAAGAAGCGGCAAAAAATTATGGAAACGGTTTACGAGTAGAAGAAATGATACGTAGTGTGTGCGTGCTATTATGTCTGAATACTTGGTACAAGAAATCGTAGAATCGAATATGTCATTTTGATGAGTTTTCAAAATGCTCCTAATACAACATGTCTATTCCTTGGAAAAACATGGAAAACCTGGAGTTCTCAAGGAATTTTTTTCTACCTGGAGAAATCAAGCAATTCTCATGGAATTTTATTGGGACCCGGGGAATTTAAAAAAAAATTCTCTCTTTGATAATTTTGCTTTTACAATCTTACTGTGAGCAGTAGGCAATCCGCAAATAAGCCAAGCTGTGAATTATGTGTTTAAAATATATTATAAATATATATATATATATATATATTTCTGTTTATTGAATGTCTTAACAAAATATTGAATATGCAGTTCATATTCTTTATTTTAATTTTTAGTGATAAAAAATGAAAATGTTATGCAAGTTAAAAATTTTTATCTTAACGAAAGCTATTAAATATGTGTTTAATACATTTATAAATTTAGTACTTAAAACTTAAGTGGCTTTGTGTTTTCCCTTCGTATGAATGAAAAGCATTAAAAAGCGCGTACAATAAAAAAAAAATTATTTTAGAAAATTGCATCAAAAAATCTTTAAAATACTCTTTTTATCTGGAATTTTGAACAAAAATACTTGATCATTAAAGATCAGGGAATTTTCAGGAAACTTTTTTACAAGATTTGAATAGAGGTGAGAGACATTCTGGAGAATCACACAGAGATCTAAAGTACGAGGGAACATATTGATACGCGAACACGCATACCGCTTCGCAATTAAATTTGTTTCAACAGAATGGCGTCGGATTAAGCGACAGCTCGGAATCGATTCTTGCAAGCTCCGACGCATAATAACAGCGGACTGTTTAAACTTGGATTCCTGAATCGCTTCAACTCCCGCGATATCGTCCAACTTTCTATCTCGTTCTACTATGTATGTATCGAGGCGCTCGAACATTGCGGCTCGTTACCGGAAATCTAAGCACCGATGACGTTCAATTCGATGAGAAGGTTAATTCGATACGACTCCGCGCATTCAGATGAAAGTATCCTATTTAAGGAAATGGAGACGTGAAATACAAACTTTAGATTCAAGATTGCAGAAATTATTTTTATTATAACAATCATCTTTGGACTCTCAGCATTTTAACCACATATATATAATATTATTCTGTATTATTATATTAAAATACCCTCCAAGATTTCAGTTTTCAGCGCATCGTAAAATGTCAGTCGAAAACTACAACGATCTCCAGGATTTTCTGGAGATTCCAAAGATTTCCGAGAATTTCCGAGATCTTTAGAAAAGAATTTTGCGGAATTTTCCAGAATGTCGAGACATTTGAGAAATTCCCAAAATAAAATGTCGAAGAAATTTCTCTGAGACTGTCTTTAAAAGGCATCTTTAAAAGGCATCTTTCTCC
>NW_021849037.1:85116-93180 GCF_003651465.1 Formica exsecta | reverse complement strand
TTGAAAGATCAGGGAATTCTCATGGAATTTTATTCGAACTCAGGGAATTTTTTCAAAAATTCTCTCTTTGATCATTTTGTTCTTATATTGCAAGCATCGGCAATCTGATTGGCCAATGATTGTGAATTATATATTTCAGATATACTATAAGTATATATCTTTTTCTCTTTGATTATATGTTCATTGTCATAGCAAAAAGTAATTCTTACAATTAATGATAGAAAATGAAAATATTATGCAAATGAAAAATGTTTATCTTACAAAAGTCATTCCGTTCTTTTCAGTACATTTTTAAATTTAATATTTAAAATTTAAGTGGTTTATTTTTCCTTTGTATGAATAAAAAGCATTAGAAAACGCGTGCAATAAAAAAAACTTATTTTAAGAAATTGCATCAAAAATTCTTTAAAATATTCTTTTTACCTGGAATTTCGAAAAAAGATAGATGGAAAATCAGGAAATTCGTAGGGAATTTTTTTACAAAATTTGAGTAGACATTCTGTAATAGCGGAAACATCACTGGAATATGAATTGTACATCGGGATACGGCAGTCTCGAAATAACGCTGGTTCGATAACTCGCATAACGTACAACAACAAAGTCGTCTTCGGACTCAGGGTTTGCTCGCTGTGTAACGAGGTCGAATATCAGGTTCGCTTAATCCGAAAGCGTCACGAAACTCGTGAAGATTTAGAGGGAACACCATCACACACCAGCGAAAGCTAACACCGTTAGTCGTGTATAATCATATACAAGATAGCTCAAAATCCCGTGCAATAATGCCGAAATAGTATTAGCTGATTATACAAAGTATTTAAAAAAAAGATGTGCGTTTGCTTCTAAAGTTTAGCTATGTATTTCTCAAATACCTTGTATCGCGAAATTAAATTTTTCTATTTAAATCCTTTTTCATTAAAACTTGTTCTTGAAGTATTGAACACACACACACGCATTTGTATATTATATATGTATATAAAAAGTTATTTATATAAAAAAAATATGAAAAGTTAAATAGAAAAATTTATTAGATATTTCACGTATGTAATATTTCTATTTTTAAATATACATGACATAATGCATCACGCATAAATACGATCGCAATAACTGCATTTACATATATGCAAAGTAGACGGGCTCAAGGTTTCATTGAACGCGATATTCATCGCAGCAAGACTGTATCTATTTCTTTGTGTATAAACAAGATAAGATCAGTTCTGAATATAATCCAAGATCAAATAAAGACATAATTCCGCTGAGAGGATTTTATCAGTGGCGGTCATCGGCGAGATATCTATCATGCTCAGGCGTATATACATATATTTATAAAATAATGTTATTTTAATTTAATATGCATAAAATAATGTTATTTTAAATTATTGAAAATAAAAACTTATAAAAATATTTTAACCAAAAAAAGTTGTGTACAAATATATCCTACAAAAATAATGATATCAAAATATACATATCGAAAATACAATTCGTTCAAATTACAATGTCGGTTTCTCGACGCTCTACTTCATCAGATATCACTCACGCACAAGTGGTCCAACTTAGTAACTTGCAAATCTCAATATCATTGACAATTCAATCATTATTCTCGACGATACCTCGATATAGCTCTCTCTCTCTCTCTCTTTCTCTTATTCGTTCGCGACGACAAAGGACTCGTTGATTCGCATCCCGCGGATTTCGCTCTTCCTGTCTTCCGTTATTTTTTGCCGAGCAATTACGACGCGCGTGGTCGAATCGGATGAGCGTGGGCGGGGGGAGGGGGAGGGATGGGGTGAGAGCCATGAGAACCGAGAGGGGGAGTGACACGGTGCCAAGGGGAAGAACGGGGGAGGGGACGGATAGGGAGGAAAAAAAATGTCCCTCTATCTCGCGAGTGCGAGTGCGAGGAGGGTTCTCTCGGGTGGAGAAACCAAACCAAACCGAACCGCGGCGTGGCGGGGCGGGTTATTATCGATCTCGGGACATCGTTACACTTCGCGTCCAACCGCGCGCGCTTACGGGATCCGTACAAGTGCGAGAGAAAGAGAGAGAGAGAGAGAGAGGCACGGCCGGCCGGCCGGCCGGTTACATCGATTGTCTTCGGCTCGACCACCACTGTATTGTCGCACAATACGAATCCCCAATGTATAAATACACCGGTCTATCCATCAGACCGTACTCTAGGCGTCATGAATTCCTAACTGACTGGGGGGAAGGGGAGGGATAGACATTTTGGGGAGAATATTTCCGGGATTCCTCAATTTGATAGGTGTATTTGATGAGATTTATTACCGAGAAAAAGTATGCTGCAAATCACGATGCGTTACGATCAATAGTTTTCGAGATATCAATGTTTCAAAATTTTAATTTTTTTTTTTTTTTTGAAAGAAATATATTGAGGTTTCAAAATTTTTGGCAAAAGGTGATTTTCATAGGATTTTTCATCAAATTTTTTAATATAACATAATTTTTTTTTTTTTGAAAAAAATATCGAGATTTTAAAATTTTTTAATGTAACAAATTTTTTTTTTGGAAAAATATATCGAGATTTCAAAATTTTTGCTTTTGAAAGAAAAGGGGTGTACGGGTGGTCTAGGACACCCTGTATATAAAGAATAATAAGTAATAATGGTAATACTTAAAATAAAGATTCATCCTTCAGACATGGGTTGGATTAGGTTAGTTTCTTTTTGGGATGGGAGTGCAGAAGGAGAGTCGGAGCCTCTCCCCCGCCTACGCGTTTGATTTTTCTACTCATAAATAAATGAATCTGCTAAGAATACATTTTATAAAACATACATAGTGTCAGAAAATTACCATCAATTGTTGGCGAAAATATTGCTGTAATGACGACTTTTAAAAATCGATATCTCGAAAACTATGGATCATAGCGCTTTGTAGTTTGTGGCATTCTTCTGATAAAAAATCCTATGAAAATGAGCTATCAAATTGAGGAGTTCCGGAAATAACATTCTTGCCGATATTTTTCTCGGACTAACCGCCAATCGCATACATACTCTACATATCGTCAATGTACACACTCTTATGGCGTTAATGGTTCTGTTTGCATTCACGAGGAATGACACGCGACATTCTCATCGACAGTTTTTGTTCCTTGCAAACGCGATGAACCACGCAATTAATTACGTAAGTGAAAAGAAGTTGATAAATATCGCGGAGAAATTTGCCGGTTAAATACAAATACATTGGACATTATTAATATACATTAGACTATGTGCAAATGACTTGACATTTATTAAATGTATTTCGCAGCGTCATTTTCGGAAAGAACGTTGCGTTTAGATGTTTATGATTATGATTCACGTTCGTGATGATTCATCTTGATCACTTATCGTAATAAATAAACTAGCATATGCAAATAATAAACTATGAAATAATATAACTAATATTTATCTTTATAAAATATAAACCAATGCATTGCGTATATGTGTATATACGAGTATACATGACTGCACGTAATAAAAAGAGAGTATAAAATTGTTATTTTATCCTCTTTTTATATCTATAGCCATGATGTATGTAAAAATATGTCATTTTGAAAAGTAGTCGACTCTCTCTAGTGAGTTTTAAGAAATTATGATGCTAATTAGTAGTTGAAAGATAGACCATTGCTTGGCGAGACTGAATCCGGAAATCGGTGGCGAAAGTCATCATCGTCGAAAACTCTCACTGCAGCGAAAACGGAAACTAGCGAGAAGAAAGATAGCCATGAGAGGAATCATCATCATAGTATAATAGTATGGTCGAATAGTTGGGCCAGGTCAGTTTGCTAGCTTATACGTAAAAGAGGCTAAGTAGTGTTGCAAAGAGAGGGGTGGGGAACAGGAAATGTTATAAGATATAGAAAGGGAAGGAGCTGGGGGAGAGGAGCGGAGAAGGTGGGGAACGGAGAGAGGGAAGAGAGGGGGGAAAGAGAGAGAGAGAGAGAGACATGGCGCCGGGACGAGCTAGCTAGATGGGTGGGGGCACCTGTTACAACGTTCGAGACTTTCTCCCTTCCCTGTTCCTCCCCTTCACATTGCCCTTCTCGCCGATCTGTCTCTCCCTTTCTCTGTGCCGCTTCTCAATCCGACGGGCCACCATTTCCACACAGCTATATTTGAACGGCTTTTGTACAGGGGTGTTTGATCACGCAGACGCCATAATTCTCTTGTCAAAAATTGAGTTTTTTTTTTTTATAAAAAAAAAATCTCGCGAAAAATTGTTAAATTTTTGTTCTAAATATACGCGTTACACAATACACACTAAATGTAAAACGAGAATATGATGTGATATATATGTGTGTGTAATACACATATAAGATTTGAGTTAAATTGCGATTGACTTTCTATTGAGATAAATTAGTTTCATGAGCAAAGTACGAAGAACAAAGAAAGATAAATAGTTGAAAATTTTTTATTTTCTTAAAGTTGCGAGACAACAGATTGTTCTTAAAGTTTTGCTGGGAAAGGGCGGGGATATCCTGGTATTATTAATTAGCGGCAAGAAAGAGCAGAAGCGTAATCGTCCACGCGCAATCGGGATTATGGGAAATCGATCGTAGGGTGCTACGTCTGCGTGGCCGAGTAAAACAAGAGGGAGAATAAGCGATCGTCCTTGTCATGCGGAAGAAATACTCTATCTTGACAAAGAAGGTCACTATAAAAACAAAATTACGGTGCTGAAATCGCGTTATAAAATGTAATTTTTTTTTTATGAAAGTAATAAGAATGGATAAGAGTTTTATGGGATATAAAGTTGTCTGATGTTTAATTGTTTTAATTGATAGACACAGAGACGGCAATTTGGATAATTATAATGTAACATAAGTTGAAACATTTTATAAAAATATACAAGTTTTTTTTTTAAATAAAACAAATTGTATTTCAAATTTTATTAAATATAAAAATAAATTTTTAAAGTAAATAAACATTTTCTATAATTTTATTTAACTAAACATAATTATTTCTTACACTTTCTCACGCATTAATTTTTAAATAAGTGATAGAAAAAACTTTATTTATATATATATATATATATTTATATTTCTCTTAATATCTATATAATATCTATAATTAATATCTATATTTCTATATTTCTTCTATATATCTATATTTCTAGAGATAATTTAAAATCACATAATAGAAACATAACTAACAATAAGTTTAGCTTAACATAATGGTATTGAATGGATAAATAGCAGTTCGAGAATTCCAACAAAGTTCATTTCTCGTTCGCGCGCGCATTCCCGTGTCGCACAGAAATAATCCTATATCCGATATACATTATTCGATCGATTTAAACTGCCGAGTGCTTTCCTGTTCACGTTTCTTTGCATCGCGCGTGAGCTATATTAAGTGACACGCCGATAACGGCGCATGCTATTAGCAAGCAATAAAGACAGCGGATTCCCGCGTGCGATTTATGTACATACCATGAATGACGCAACAATTTTTATCGTCGTGAAAAAATAAAATCCATTCATACTATAATATAAATTTTTTTTTATCTGTCTTTATTATCGATTTCTTCATAAATTTTACATTCTTCCTATTCCGTTATTAATTTTGGAACGGTGATCATTATGCTTGTGTAAATATCTTAACGTTTCTATGATGAGCTATTGACTCTGAAAAGACAAAATTTGAGAATTTCGTTTTTTTTTACGACACTAATAATCTTAATCGCTTTAATATTCTACGACAGAAATAAAATATGATATTTCACCGCGATATATCTCGTTGTGAAGATAATATGGTAAAACCATGTTGTGGTTTTACTATACAGCACCTCATAATTTTCTGCCTCGTAAAAGGAGAGTCCTTCTCTCCACGAGAAAATAATGGCATAAATTAAAGGAAGAAAGTATAGAAATCGTACACTTTGTACAGATATCTCATGAGCAACGCGGATCTTGCAATTGTCTCTCAGAGTTTTTACAAAATTCGTGAGGCATTGTTTCTTGAATTCCTATACTATAGTATTGTAGTTTGCGAACAAGTTTTCTTGTTCGCAAATTACAATACCATAGTATAGGAATTCAAGAAACAATGCCTCACGAATTTTGTAAAAACTCTGATTAATCTATATAATCATATATATATCGCAGTCACAGTAAAATATATTTCTATTAATGGGATATCAACGCAATAATCTATTTTCATTACATTTCTCGAAATCTCCCTAATAAAACATCTGTGTCTTGTGATTATTCAATGATACAGAGCTCGCTATGAATAAAACTGATTTTATAATTTCGCTTATATAAGGTGAAAAAGAAATATATATTAAAAGACTGTGCATATTATTGAGACTCGCTCAAGAGCGTCTAAAAATGACGAGGTTTACGCATCACGTTGCCGACCGTCATCGGTCCATTCTCCTTCTCTCGTAATCGTCATCATCCGCATTGTACCGCGATGCGGCCCCGGTCCGAAGGTGAAGTACACCGGGGATAATGGGAGTAGCGCATCGCCATTGTAAACAGACACGACGAGAGCGAGAGAACGGCGTGGCGGTGAACGGTTCTCCGGGATTTAGTTCGAAGAAAGGGGGGAAGATGATGCTCGATGGAGTGGCGGCAGGTTTGGGGAAAGGACGAGGAAGGGAGGGGGGAGGGAAGGGAAACGCTGACGAGAACGGGATGAGGCGAGTTGTGATGGCGATGGCACGGAGGAGGCGGGAGGAGGAGGGACGTGTCGCGTTGAACGGCGGGAGAGGGAAGTTGCCGAGACATCGATCGAGTCTCGCGGCCATTGCTTGTGCCACACTCTCTTCCCCTCTCTCTCTCTCCTTCTCTCGACGCCGCTGCTACTCTACTAGGAGTCAAGATGCCGTATCTCTCGGCACACCGCGACCAGGAGGAACTAAACTCTCCGTGAAACTACTCGGGCCAGCCGCTCGCGCGCTTTACGCACTTGTGCTAACCCGTCGCGGCTAACTGTGTGTGTGTGCGCGCGCGCGCGCGCGCGTTGTGTGCACGTGTGTGTGTGTATATATAGGGTGTCCGAAAATTACTAGATGTTAAAAAGGAGAGGATCAAAAGCATTGTTCGCAGATCGTGTAGCGAAATCAATTTTACATCATCCAAGATTTATCTATATAATAAATGATAAGTTGAAACTTTTTTAGTGATTTAAAAAAAAAAAAATGAAAAAATGGAAATAATAGCATTACACACTTAAAACTTTTTTTTCTTACAGAGATTCCTCTCTCTCTCATGACATTCTTTTAAATATATAGATTTTTTATATAATTTGAAAATTATAAAAATTATTTTTTCAAAACTATTGGATATTTGTATAAATTTGCTTAACGATGTGTGTGTGTGTGTGTGTGTGTGTTTGTGTGTGTGAAAAAATTTTTATATATTAAAATTTTATTAAAGGATATATTTGAAATTGGAGAATACGATCTTTTTATTTATATCTTTTCTTAATTTAGTAGAAACTGTTTATCTCCAATTGTTAATTATTCGAGGAATCTGTAGTGAAAAAGACATTTGGTGATTTTTTGACATTCTGCATATATTGTAAGATGTTCCGCAAGTCTCATATTTTTACTTGATTTTTACTTGAACAAGATTTTTTGAAGATTTGTGATTGAACAAAAGTCGGATAGCAATTCATCTCTAGCAGCTTTTTTAATTTTTGCTTGGAAAGGCGAATGTTTGTGAAAATTGACGAATCTCTTTCAACGGAGAAAACAAAATCATTCGTGGTACATCCTGCTAATTCACTTGAGGTTGTATGTATATAAATACAAGTATATATATACTTATTGTTAGGTACATATATTCAGAAGTTCAAAACATTTAACGTCAAGATGTTGCGAGTTAAAGTCGAGTCAGATGCTTTACGTGATTCGCCAAGTGCAACATTGCAAAAATATATATAATTTCCAAATTCATTAAATACTTTTTTAATCAATTTTAAGAATTAGAGCGAGATAAACAAATTTGTTTTAAATTAATATTTTGTACATTATTTTTATCTTAGTTATATTTATATTTGTTATCTTTTATCTTCATTTGTTTTTCTATTACTAAATATTTTTATTTTATTATTTATTTTT
>NW_021849037.1:77737-84990 GCF_003651465.1 Formica exsecta | reverse complement strand
GGGGGATTCAGGACACAAAAATAAGAGAAAAAGTTCATATAAACATATGTCCGATATGACCGTGTTTTCAAGTTATAGCTTGTTTTATTTTTCAACAGAATTAAGATAATTACGGTTACAGGAAGTGCTCAAAATGATTACCTCTAACTTGAATACAGGCTTCAACACGTCTCATCATAGATTGTCTGACTTTTTCAAAAATTCCGGGTATTGCTTGAATTTCCCGGCAACCATCTTCAACACGTTGACGAAGTATCTCGACGTTGTCAATGAGTGTTTTGTAAACAATGGATTTTAGATGCCCTCACTTACAACACATATGTCAGAGATTTTAAGGGCGTATTCTAGGAGTCAAAATAAGAAAAAAAGTTCCTATAAACACGGGTCCAAAAATGCTTTTCCTCCGAGTTATAGTCCCCTAAAGTTGAGGGAAAAAATCGAAAATTTATTGTAGCTCTCGGAGAATTTTTCACAGATCGTTGAAATTTTGCACAGCGTAATAATTAATAGTGATCTTCATTTTTATGTGGTTTTTTGACAATCTGGTCCGATTTTGAGGGGGAGATATGGGGAGGGTACTAATTTTCAAATGGCCTTTTTTTTAATTTTTCGTCGTATTGAAAATGAATGAAACCATTCGAGCCCTAAAATTTTTTTTCAGACCAGACAATAAATTTTCGATTTTTTCCCTCAACTTTAGGGGGTTATAACTCGGAGGGAAAGCATTTTTGGACCCTTGTTTATAGGAACTTTTTTTCTTGTTTTGACCCCTAGAATATGCCCTTAAAATCTCTGACATAGTTTTAGAAACACGCCTATATGTATATATAACAACTCTGATATAATTTCTCAAAGAGAGTTGGAGGGATATATATATTGCAATTGATCGAAAGTGACTCCATAAACATGTGCTTACACTTGTGTAGATAAGCTTTTTCGTTGTGGGTATAATAAGAAAAGTTGGTTGTAAGGTTGGAGGGACGCACAGAAAATTCTGATTCAAAGTGTAGAAAGCGCGAGGTTATCGGCGACGGGCTGCAAACTCTATGTCGCCAAGTGTGTGTAACTTTGAAACTTAACAAGGCCGATACACTCGACGCGCTTTCTCCGCGAATGAATAGCGCGTACAGCCGGTGCATCTCTGCAAATCAACTGCATTGT
The DNA here is from genome assembly GCF_003651465.1 of Formica exsecta. Lineage (NCBI taxonomy): Eukaryota > Metazoa > Arthropoda > Insecta > Hymenoptera > Formicidae > Formica > Formica exsecta. The sequence continues at coordinate 83,829 of NW_021849037.1, read as the reverse complement.
TCCTCACTAGTTATGACACTTGATCCTTAACAGCTCCATTCCTAGAAAGAAGAAATTTGTTATAAAAGTAATGAAAAATATATGAAATAAAAACACAAATAGTAATTTAAAAATAGAACAGAGATATAAAATTAAGGCAAAAAATTAATAAAATTTAAAAAAATAATTAGAAAGAGTTAATAAATTATAAAACGAAAGTGTTATTTTTTTTTTATCAATTTGATACATATTTCGTACAACGGTTACATACGAGCTCTTTATTGCCATCACAGGTGTTTGCCACGCACTCGGTATATTCATTCATCCTCTTTACGCTTTCTACGCCTCATTGGTCGCGTGGGAAGCAAATGACCCGGTCGACTGCTAATTACGTTTGATATATCACTTGACGTTTGTCAGTACGTTATCAGTTTTTCATATAATTCATTTATGATTTTATATATATATATATATATTTTTTTTAAATAATATCTTTGTTCTTTCATATTTTTTTTTTCATTTAATATTTATCAATTTTTTCTAATTTACGTTATATCCACAAAAAATTATCATGACAGACCAACGTCAACAGACGATGTTTGTATCAAATTCGACACGCAAGCATTTTTGTTATGCGATAATATTAGCTTATTGACGAAGAATGCCATGCCGGCGATATCGTTGGCCAAAACAAATTGCACAAGCTTGCAACAGCAACTTTGTGCAGCGAAAGGAATGCATATCTATCTATTTGCGATTACGTCATCCTAATACGGCTAGGAATGCCATAAAATCTAATTTCCATAATGATTTGTGAGTCTATCTTTTTCTCTCTTTATTCTTAATATCCGGAAACGTAAGCCTTATGAATTACACGATATTAATATGGAAACGTGATTAGCAAGTGCCATCGAATCCTATTTCATTTTCATTATTCTATCATTGTTACTATTCTTATAATGAGAGTTACATACACACATATACTACATTTTCTGAATTTAATTAATTTAATTTTTACTGTATTTTGTGTTTATTTATAATTTTATCACTGTTAAGATTTAATAAGTTGTACATATATAATATCAACACACACAAACATTTGGAAATTGTGAGATATGATTTCTATATCAACCACTATACGCTATGTAAAGGGGTTAATAACTCGTCGAGAAATTCTTGCACCAGCAGCGGCTCGAGAAATCGATGTAATGAGTCAGTGGGTGAGTCGATTAGACTAAGAGCGTCACGTATTACCTACATCGATGTGTGCTTGCGAGAGAGAAAGAGAGAGAGAGAGAGATACACATAAATAAAGAGATAGATAGATAGAGAGAGAGAGAGAGAGAGAAGAAAAAGAAGAAGAGATGGAAAAAAGAACAGAGTCCGCATCTCTCGCCACGTGCGTCGCATATGTGTCGACGCCTGCAGAAAAGCGGCGAGAAGTGCAGCCTCAAGGCCGCCGAACTGCGTTTGCAGAGTTCAACAGATTCACAATTGCTTGCGTTAGGCCGTTTCTTTGTCATATAATTCGCTTACGCTTCGAATCTTTTGATCTTTGTGAAACAAATAGTAATCTTTTAATGAATTTAATTTGTGAGTGGGTGTAATATTTATTAAATTAAATGCATCAATTTTATTATTTATTTTTATCTATTTAATTCTCTGAATGAATGTGTCTAATTTTTTATATTAGTATCCTTTTTTAAAGAAACAAATGGAAAAAATTCTCACAAACTTCTCCCAAATAATATTTCAAAAATAATATATTATAGATAATAATAGAGATATAATTTTCAATATATTCATTAATATATGACATTTCCTCGCACTACGTTTCTGTTTGCATTTGTTTGCATATGTTTGCGATTGCACCAAAAGTGGTCGCTTATAATGACTGACATCCCGCGAACTTCCAATCTCTTCTCTCTGTCTTTCTCTCTAACGCGAGACACACCGGAAATCGTGAACGCGAAGAAGAGGCAATAATCCCAAAACACACTATTCATTCCTTCGGACAAACGGCCGGAATGTCGAGGAGAAACCGCTCATCGTTTGAGAGAGAGAGAGAGAGAGAGAGAGAAGGGGAAGAGGGGGAGGTGAGGTGAGAGGAGTGGCACAACGAGAAGGGGAGGAGAAGGAGGCGCTGGAGAGAAGCAGCGAAGTTTCGCTTTAGGAGCGTAGAACTTAACTCAGTTAACTTTGCTGCCGAACCAAACTTTCCGCCAACTTTAAGTAGTCGCCTCTCCTTCCCTCATCCCTTCCCGTGGCCGTTCACTCGGAGGTGGAAGGTACGGCGAGCGGAGAGAGCAACAACCCCTCCACAATCCCTTTACCTCCCTCTCAAGAGGACGAGAATGGCCGAACTACCGACACCGATACTCGCCGTCATAATTGGACGACTTCCTTATCCCCCGCTTGTTTTTCTTTCTCTTCCCTCTCTCCTTTTCCTTCTATCAGAATCTTTTTCTCGTGCGGAACACTATTCAAAAAGGGAAATAATACAGGATATGACAGCGTTTGAGTGTTCATGTTTTTTTTTTTTACGAATTTCGATATCTCTCAATATTATATTTTTATTAATATTGTTTTATTATTTATAAGGAATTTTGTGTGTTATTATCCAGTCTTTCATATTTTATTATTAGTATTATTATTTAGAGAAAAGAGAAGACCTATTTCTGAATACAAGGCAATTTTGAATAGCAATGTTTTCCATATCAGTAACTTTGATCAAAGAATTGCCTTGAACTTGTCAGATAAAAGCATAATATGAGTATAATACACAGCAGCGTTCGTTTTGATACAATAACCAGCTTCTTCTGATAATGATCCGAGAAGGTATGCAGGCTTTCGTTGAAAAAACAAAAAAACAAAAAAAATCGCGTTGTAGATTAATAAATTTTAAAAGCTTTAAAAAGCATCTTGATGAATTATCGTCAGATATCTTTAAATCCATTACGTTTCAATCGTGTAAAAAAAAGCTTGCTTCAATTATTGAAAAGCAAAGTTGTTTGAATTTTACGTGTCACCAACAAAAATCCAGTCACTTCTCGTTCTCTTTCTCTTTTTTCTCTTTCTCCCTTCCTCCCTCCCTCCCCGAAAGCGGCAAGTTTTGAAACAAACTTTACTTTATCGTGGCTCGATTGTAGAGGATGGGGGGCACCCGGCAGGACCGAGCTTTTCCCTTCCACATCCCTACCCCATCCATGGGTTCTCCGCCAAGTAAAGTTGCTCCCAGGTTAGACAATAATTGGATAACTTCGCCCTCATAGCGCGCCCCATCCCATTCGTAATCCCCCCCATAAACTGCAACATTGTTACGTCAATATTACCTCATCTATTCGATACTACATTTGAATCATGGCATGCGAATATTTGTCCAATAGAAACATCGCGTTTGAAACTATCTCATTGCCACAAGATAGTTCAATCAGAGTGGTTATACAAGTACTTCACTTATACATATATAGGGTGTTCCAGATCAGATCAATGAAAGTTCATAGTCTTGTAGGAAATTGAATTTGGAACAAAAAAGTCCCTATAAACATAGGTCCGGAAACGCTTCGTTAAAAAGTTATAGCTAATAAACTTCGAAAATCACATTTTTTGACGTTTTTTAAAAATAACTTCAAAACCCTTCATTCATTTGAAAAAGGGAACGAAATAAATCTGATGGGTATTTAAATAACAAACTAAATTACGCCAATTTCATTTAATTCTGACAAGGCGTTGAAAAGAAAATAAGCTCAAAACAATGAAAAAAGCAGAAACTTGAAAAAACTACCTTTCGATGGTCTTTGTGTAAACACTACATTCGTAGTGCAAACATTGCAAATGCAAACATAAAAATATTCTTATTAAATTTTGATAACTAATTACTTATAGAGTGTTTGTTATTTGTAACTTTTTAACGAAGGTGATCTATGTTTATAGGAACTTTTTTGTTCCAAATTCAGTTTCCTATAAGAAGAACCATGAAATATCATTGACTGACTTGACCTGGATATTAGAGAAAAGGAAGAATATATTTATTATGTACTTGGCGTCGCGACGCTACCGCATCGCTTGATATGCGTGCAACATTTTCGCGAATAGATATGATACAGGTGTAATCGTTTTCCAATAGCTGTCCATCTATGCATTTCCGAATGACTGTGCATCTCTCTCATTAATATTTTGACTTCTTTCAATATTTGATACGTGCAAAAGATCAAAAATGAGAATAAAAAGTAGATGGTTTATAACAACAAATTAACTAATAAAGATACGATTTTAGAGTTTTAACAACGGTCTTTCGATGTACGAATATTGACACACATTGTACATTCAATCATAAAATGTTGCGAAAGTAAAATACACAGATAATAATAATTGGCATACACTTTTATAGACACATTCCCTTGCATTTTTCTGACGTGGGAGTTTTCCAGCAAGAAGCACACATAAACATAATATCATATGATTAGCTGTCAAATATAAAAATTTTAGGGTCTTTAAAAATTCTCTATTTAATAGCCAATTGCGTGACATCTACTTGTGTCTTCTTGCTGGAAAGATCCCATATTTAATGCGGTGAAGAGAAACCGCGAGGAATAAAGGATGTATAGGAAGTGCAACACTATCGCGAACACGGACATTAATAATGACTGGTTTTCAATCGGCTTCGTCGCTGCCGCCGCCGCCGCCGAAAACGGGTTGGAAACGAGTCCGCGCGTGGTCGCGAGAGAGAAAGAGGGTGCTCTTGCTATTAACGCTGCCGAAAACATCAGCCCCAGCGCCCTCGAGCGCCGCTGTGGCGTGCCGTTCCGTTCCGTTCCGTTCCATGTCGTTTCGTGCCGCATCTGTGCGAGAACGCCTTCCTCTCTCTGGGTTGCTGTTCGCAATTCGGTTCCCGGCTCCCTTTTCCGTTTCGATTCTCATTTTTTTCCCCGACGATCATTCTCGCAACGTAAACCTCGTCCCCTTTGTCGCCGTGCTCGAGGTCCGGAGGCAATCTGAAATTCGGTGTCGGCCAGCCAGCCAGCTAGCCAACGCGCTATCGTATTGCGCAGGTTAAGCCGGCGCATTTCAAGGTAACCTAAAAAGTCGCGAAGCGAAGCGGCGATGGCAAACGACTTGAGCACGCCGTTTGACCGAGCGCCGATGCCTTCTTTGTGGCCTCGTGTCGTTTAGACCATCTCTCACAATTTTTATTTTTATTTTTGTTATCAAAAATTTAATTTTTTCGTCTCGAATGGTATATATGATAGACTACTGTAGAATATAATATATTCTTTCTAAATGTGTGGATTACCATCATTATGTGAAATAATGTGTATGTAATGTTATGTGACAGAGATTTATGTCTTGTAGAGACATATAATTGATTGATGATAACGAAATGAGCTTGATAAATTATGCATTGCAATATTATAATATAACAGAAGAAATAAATCAAAAAGTGCAACACAACTCAACTCTATATTATAAATATAATATAAATATATGTGTATATATATGTATATATATATATCATAAAACTTGTTTTTTGTTTTATATAAATTTCAGGAGACGGTGTTTATTGAGCCGTGATGCATTGGAGATTTGGCAGTTCTTGCTCGAAGACCGACCAGAAGTCAGTGTTGCAAAAGCAGTTTGTGTGACAAAGCCGAAAAAACAAAGGGAGTGCTGAAACATTGTACTAGTTGGACTAGAAGAGGCATCTCCGCTGCGAGTGTCTTGTTGATAGATAGATTCTGTCATATTCTATCATTGTTGGAGGGAGAGTGGCAGGGGAAGGGCAGCGGTCGTAATTTTTCTTTCTAGTGACACTGAGAGCGCACAGTGAAAATAATAAAAATAGGGGGGGCGGTCTGCTGACCGATGGACAAACGGAAGATGATGCCCAAACGCCCTCGTATGGAGAACTTGAGGGGTCCGATCGCCAACGGACCGATTCAGACACGACCATTGGTTGCACTTCTCGATGGTCGCGATTGCTCCATTGAGATGCCCATTCTCAAGGATGTCGCGACTGTTGCCTTTTGTGATGCGCAGTCTACTTCAGAAATACATGAGAAGGTAATCAGAAACATATATTAGAATTTTGTTAAAATTAAACATATATATATATA
>NW_021849037.1:74676-77642 GCF_003651465.1 Formica exsecta | reverse complement strand
ATATATATTAGAATATTTGAATATTTGAAAAGTATTCAAGAATATCAGATGGAATAATTTTACATATATATGTTTGTGTGTGAGTATAATTAGAATTAGTATTTTATAGAATGTTGGAGAATAAATATTTCTGAAAATATTAGATAATATTAGGATTTTATATAAGAGACAGATATATTAAAATATTGAAATATTAGAATTAGCATTAGTAGAACAAGACAGAATGCTGCAAAGATTAATTGAACTCAAGACAAACTTCTTTACAAAAATTTTTTATCAATGTTGTTTTATCAGAGACATTGTTTAAAAGTTTTCTGTAACTATTTGGTTGAGTTTTATGAATTTCTGAAATACTCTATATATCTTTTAATATTTATATTCTGGTGTTTTTATTTACATTAAATATTTGTGTATCTATTTGATGAAGAAAAAAAAGTGACATTTTAATAAGTAATATAAGTCATAAGTATGTTCTTGTCGAGATGAATCTATGAATCTTTGTATATACAAGAGCACAAAGATTTAGTATTAATTTAAGAATGTTTCACAATCTTTGTTTAGATTTTTACCAATCTTTGCATGTGATAAGTATGATATAAATAAAAAAAAACATAACAACTTGTTTCAACAACAACACATTTGGCTCATACATTTCCTTTCTCTCTATTATATATAATTGAAATAGAATCCTAAATTTTTAAAATATTGATTTACGTTTCTTTATTTTTCTAATTTAAAAAAAGATTTACACAATGTATCAATTTATATTTTATATTTGTACATTTCAGTTATTTTGGGTTTCACAGATTCTTGCACTTGTTGGCAGTTTATTTTGCATGTGCGACTTTATAATAATTGATGTGTGTATATCCGAAAAATTTCTTTATTAAAAAAGAAATAATGTTATAATTTATTATGAACAAGAATAAGAATCAAAATTAGTGTTTTTATTAATTTTCTCATCAATTTTTTTTCTATTGTGTTTTTATTGTGTTTGGAAATTTATAAAGCATATAGAAAGTATATCTTGAAATATATAAAATACCACATATTTTGTAAAATATTATATTGAAATCGACGAGATATATTGATATTTTAGAAACAGCAATTGGATGTATACACAATGTGCATATAACTAAGTGCTATTATATACAAGAAACAATACATATACCATGGCGTTAATAATTGAACAAAGACAAATCAACAGTGATAATAAGAATATTATGGGGGGAAATATATAACGAAATTAAAAAATGATCCATTTAATAAGCAAAATTTTTTATCATTGACAACGCTGGGTTTACACATGCAATAGAACATCGAAACTTTCAACTTGATTGGTAGTTGGATCACAAAGGGTTAATTCATACAGTATTTAAATTAATTTTATTTTTATCTCTATTTTATATCTCACATTTTTTATGTTTAATATTGTTATTTCTTGAGTGTATGTAGTATATTTCGTGTGTGTATATATATATATATAATTTTTTTATTTTGAATATAATTTATATTTAGTATATGTTTGGTATTTCTATATTTAATAGATTTCTTGAAAGAATTGTTCTGTACAATAATTAAAAAAAATACTACGTTTGAAAATTGATATAATTAATGTATGATGATTTTCATATAGGTATTAAATGAAGCAGTGGGTGCACTGATGTGGCACACGATAATTTTGACAAAGGAGGATTTGGAAAAGTTCAAGACGCTGCGAATTATCGTTCGGATTGGTTCCGGCGTGGATAACATCGATGTTAAAGCAGCCGGCGAGCTCGGCATTGCGGTGTGTAATGTGCCTGGCTATGGCGTTGAGGAAGTGGCCGATACAACTCTTTGTCTTATACTAAATCTTTATCGACGCACTTACTGGCTTGCGAATATGGTGCGCGAGGGCAAAAAGTTCACAGGACCAGAACAAGTAAACTTTTATATATTTAGTTACTATTATTAGCTACTATATTAGAATTATATTCTTTTTATTGAAAATATATATTGTTATTATTATTTAAAAGTGGAAGACCTACTAGTTATTTAAAATTGTTGTAATTTTCTGTATGATATAAATCTTTTGTCACGTTTTGCATGTGTTTCAGGTGAGAGAAGCAGCAACTGGTTGCGCCAGGATACGGGGTGACACACTAGGTATTGTGGGCCTAGGTAGGATCGGTTCTGCTGTTGCGTTGCGTGCCAAAGCTTTTGGCTTTACTGTCATCTTCTATGATCCTTATTTGCCGGACGGCATCGAGAAATCGTTAGGTCTCACCAGGGTTTACACATTACAGGTTTGTACATTTTATATTTATCATAAAGTTATAAACTAACTTTAATGATTGTATCAACTGTTAGATCGATTTGGAAGTATAAATTTTTTAATATAATGATATAATGTAATATTTAATAAGAAAGTTTGTACATTTTATAAAAATTGATTAATTTTATATCTGTCCTAAATGCTATTCTAGAAATTAATTTTAATCATTATATTTTTATTTCAAGATATAGATTTTTTCGTATAATATTATATAATAAAAATATACACTGATAAAAATGATAAATTTTTATTCTAATTACACATAAAACGTAACTTTCTTGGATATTAATGATTAGCAATTTAATTTATTTCAATGTTATTATCGAGAGAAATCAATTTTAGATTATTACATGTAAAAGTATAAATTAAATTTCTTGATGTAATAGTTTAATGTAAATTGTAATTTTATATATCAAAGAGAAAAATTATATATTTATTCTTATGTTTAATGATCAGAATATATATATATATATATATATATATATATATATATATATATATATATATATATATATATATATATATATATATATATATATATATATATATATATATATATATATATATATATATATATATATATATATATATATATATATATATATATATATATATATATATATATATATATATATATATATATATATAT
>NW_021849037.1:70671-74660 GCF_003651465.1 Formica exsecta | reverse complement strand
AAAAAATTTTATAATTGGTTATATATGTAATAAACTGAAAATTTTTAATAATTTGTTTATTTTATAACCAAAGTTATTTTTTGTTATAGGATTTGCTATTTCAATCAGACTGTGTATCTCTACACTGTACCTTGAACGAACACAATCACCATCTAATAAACGAATATACTATCAAACAGGTATGTACGCGCGCACATCTGCACGTATATATATGTATATACTATATTTATATATGTATGTCTATAAAATTATAAGGAATATTTATATAAAGTTTTTGATTATTACATAGAGACTTTACAGTACAATTTAATCAATTTTATTATATTAGAAAAAGAGATTAGTTTTTATTATAAAGACACAGCATTTTTAGAGGATTATTCTTTATTAATTGTTACTAGTTTATCAGTAGATATTTTAGATATTATATTTAGAGATACGATATATAATTTAATTTATGCATTATTATTTATTGCAAAACTGAGAAATCTCTGGAAATATATTGTCGAGATTTATTTATTTTATTTGAATTAGTTATGATAAAAAAATTAATGATTATATAATTATAACTTTTGGCGTTTTTATATATTAAAGTAAAAATGATAATATAAATTAACTATTCTATAAGAGAAAAAAAAACATTATGCATTTGTTGTTTGTAGATGAGACCGGGAGCATTTTTAGTCAATACAGCGCGAGGTGGTCTGGTAGACGACGATGCACTTGCTGCAGCGCTCAAACAAGGTCGAATTCGCGCGGCGGCGTTAGATGTCCATGAAAACGAGCCATACAACGTCTTTCAGGGTCAGTCCGCGAATCAGTGTGAGTCTTATCTGTCCCGGTGCCTAACTCCGTCTCGACTGACTATTTGTTACCTTTCCAAACTTCCTCCATGGCTTATAAAAGAAGGGGGAAAAAAAAAGATAACAGTAACATAAGAGAAAAAGAATAAGAAAAAGAGAAGCAGTCATAATGAAGATGTATATTTTATGGTAAAAATAATTGTATATAATTTTTCTGGTAATTCTATATGTATATATAATTAATAAAAATATTAGTAAGGATAGATTAAATTGCTATCTAAGTTTCTACATAATTTTATTATTTATATTTTATATTCAATACGCAGAATATCACGGAAGATTGTCTATTATGTATCATATTCTATATAGAATTATCCATGAATTATATATATAAGAAAAGTAGCAATTTTTTAATCTCAGTTTTCTATATTATATACATCTTCTGAAAAAGTATCGGACATTGTTAAATCACATTTGCGTGCTTTTGATTTTCTTGATCGTCGATTTTGCAATGTATATTGTACAGGTCCATTGAAAGATGCGCCCAATTTACTATGCACCCCACATGCCGCCTTCTATAGTGATGCAAGCTGCACCGAGTTACGCGAGATGGCGGCGAGCGAGATACGACGGGCGATCGTCGGCCGCATACCCGACTGCCTGCGCAACTGCGTGAACAAGGAATACTTCCTTTCCTCGACTGGGTAAGCGCCCTCTTCCCCAGCCAGGCTCTGTCTGCCTGCCTCCCCCTGCCTCTCGCGATTCTCAGAGTTCGAAAAATAATTTAAAAAAGAAGAAGTCTGTCTCACGATATATATATATATATATGCAGTTATATTGACACAGTATATTACATTTATATATGATGTTTACATTCCTCTCTCTTCTTTTTTCTTTGATTGCAAATCACCGGGGGAAAAGGGATACAGTGACTGTCACGAAATTGATCAAATTTATGTAAAAAATTATCTATAGAGATTCGTATTGTACATTTTAGAAATATATTATTTGTATTTTTCTATAGCGTAAGCTATAAAAATGTACTAAGAATGTATCATTTATATATTTTTTCTGATAACGCGAACTGTAAAAATTTGTTTTTATATATATGCCTGCTCTCTTCTCCCTCCTTCTTATTGTATTAAGGCTCCTGGTCCCTCACTGCAGCGCCATTTTAAGTTTTGACATCAAAAAAATCGCATGGATTTTTTTTCTCGCATTATGCGTCGAATTAAATTAGTTTTTTTTATAACTTAATTAATCAAAGACTTTGGTTTATATTTGTATTCGTATATCAATAGATCAATCTTCGACTATTATAAAAAAATTTTATTTTCATGAAAAACATTCATTAAAACACGCGTACATAGATTTATTAAAGAATGCCTATTAAAAGGAGAGTTTTTTTAAAGTATATTGCATCAATTTATATTCTCAAACACGAATGGCAGTAAAACTAATTTACTTTGATTCGTATTAGCGAGAAAAATAATTTATATGATTTGTCGCTTTTGACTTCATAATCTTCCTGACAAGTGCTGATTTGTATATATATATATGATATACTCTCTGCTCTTTCTAAAAAATCAAGACACGAGTTGCGTGTATATGGCGCTAATCTCAGAATGTATAACTTATTATATTGGGTTATGATGTCATAATACCTTAAGACTGATTGAAGAGAGCGAGAATCTTTTTATATTATTTCTATAATATTTTACAAATTATTACTATCGTATATAATAAGATATAAAATATATTATTGGAAAAATGGAATAAACGAAATTAAAAATTAAAATTAAAGATATATCGAAAGGCTTTAAAAACTAAAAAAAAAAAAATAAAAAATAAACATGAGAAAAAGAGAGAAGATAGACAAGACGGACAATTTTATAAGCTAATGGGTTTTTTGGTTTATCATCATGTTTATTTTTGAAAATTTTAAAAAGTCAGAGACATTCCAAACTATCTTAAATCTATATTTAGAGATACAAAAATTATGCTTAAGATAGTTATAAAGTTATAAAAAATACTTAGCATATACAAATTTTAACATTTCTTGAAAAGGAAAAAAAAGATTTAAAATTATTTATATAAAAATATAAGCTCCATTTCTTCCAAAATTTTTTTATATCTTTTATTAAAGCAATTTTCGCAAAGTGCTAGCAAAACAATGAAAGAATTTCAGAAAAATGATAAAAATATTTTAGAAAAGAATACACTTTTTTTTTCTTATTTATAGAGAATAGAAAAAAAATTAATAAAAATGGATATTTTTTTGTTCAATAAGGAAGAATCTTAATAAAAATTTTTGAAATTGCTGAAAGAAGAATATTAAGCGTTGAAATGTCCAGTTGAATTGTCTAAGATGGCGATTGTAACAACAAGGAAAGAGGAGCCAGAAACCTTAACTAAAATTTAACGGAAAAATTCTTAAAATATTATTAGATCAATTTCGTGATATGAGTAACACTGTATCTCTGGTAATTTTCAGAAACGGCTTTTCGAGCAGATGTTAACTTCTCTTCTCTTCCGAGTGAAAGTCCGAAAGCGATCGTGAAACTCGAGCGTGACAAAATCTCTCGATGCGTGTGTGTATAGAGTATAAAGACTAAGCGCTTAGACGAGACTTATATAGAAAATGAAACGAAAGAAAGAGACAAAGAAAAAGACGATTCCGTTCTCGGGAATCTTGATGACCTGTGTGTGCGTTCTCGCGTTCCTGTTCTCGTTGGCGAGGAACGATTGCTACTCTACCTAGAGCACACCTAGAGCGCCACTTAGAGCGTAACGAAAAGTCACACACAGAGTCAAAAAGAAAAAGAAAATTGGAAGCTACTCTACACACTACAAATAAAAGCTACTCTACTACATAAGTACTGAAAAAAAGTGGCGCGCGAAATTTTCAAGGTCTCGCCCATGATGTTGTTTTTCGCTTTCTCTTTTCTTCAGCAGTTACTCCGAGGGCATCAACGGCGGATACTATGCGGGGGCGCTGCCGGTTCAACAGACAGCGCATTCGACGACTCCTCACGATACTGCGCCCCCACCCCCGGTGCCTGGTGCCGGCGGTGGCGGAGGTAGCGGCGGGGCCGGTGTTGGAGGGGGCGGGGGCAGCGGAATCGGCGGGCCCAACTCCTCGTCCTCGTCTGCCGTAACGGTGACGGGGGCCGCGGGCGGTGGGGCCGG
>NW_021849037.1:55055-68702 GCF_003651465.1 Formica exsecta | reverse complement strand
TGAATAATATGAATAATATAATAACGACCCTCTGATAACGTGAACGAACCACTCAGCCCTTCCCCCATTATCAACCTTTTTGCCCTCTTTCCCGCCCCCCCCCGCCCCCCCACCGCCGGACTGCCCGGTCTACCACACAGCATAGTGAGCGAGCCCGATCCCCGGCCGAGCCCGCCCGCCCCGAGCCCCCGTTGACCTTGAATAATATAATAACGACCCTCTGATAACGTGAACGAACCACTCAGCCCTTCCCCCATTATCAACCTTTTTGCCCTCTTTCCCGCCCTTCCACCCCCCGCCCCTCAAGTCACACACTAAACTCGAGCTGCTACGCAACTACCACATCAGCACAGCACTACTACACCACCCCTAATTTTATCCCCCTGATGATTAGATTGAATCATTTAATCAGCTAACTGGAAGTAATTGCTGTTACTTCTTCTCCAGCGATGGGAATAATGATGGCGAAAGAACGGCCGATACGACTGCCCCATAAATTCTGTCCGCTCCGCTTCTTCCGAGAAACTCTAGAGGGAATCTGTGCTTGAGAGAGAATGACATAAGAAGTAGACGAGAAGGACGGAGAGCAAGAAAGTATGAATGGAAGAAATAGATGAATTTTATTGAATATTAGTGCGCGCTCTGGTGTGTATTAAAAGCTTGAATATAAATTGCTACATAAAGATTCGTAAATAAATTGATGTAGAGATACATACATAAACTTTTGCGTAACGAGTTGTACAAAAATGATACAAGTTTATACATAACTTTACATAAACTTTTGTATACAAATTGGAATAAAGATGTATGTATACATAAGTCGCCAAATTGGGTTAGATGCCATCTTTTTACCACAAGTTATCATATCACAACATTGATGGAATATACGTTGGTATTAATGTAACTTGACGAGAAAAATAGGATCTTCTATTCTTTATTAACATTTTATTCAATTATAATTAGTATTATATTATAATTAGTAATTATTCAGTATAATAAATAATCTATTAATATTAATATTAATATATTAATATTAAAATATAATATTTAAAATATTAATATTAATATTTTAAGACCGATAAAAATATATTTATATTAATCTTTTTTTTGTGATATACGAGAAAACTGTTTTGAAATTACCAATAAACACAAAATTGAAATGCAATTTCGACTATCTTTTCTCCATTTATTATTCTCATAATTAGCATAAAATAATGTCACGAATTACCAGCAGGAAATCTTAAAATTAAATAAAATTAAATATTTCTCTAATTATTAATTTATATTGCCTCCAAAAATATTTATGCAGTGTTCTCGTAAGGCTTATATGAAGTATATAAATATTTAGTGGGCTCTTAAAGAATAATTGATTAATAATTGATTTAATACTTTCAAAATTTTATTTACTTTTACATCTTTAACAGCATTAAAGATATATATATATATTGAAGCGGAGTCAAAATTAAAAATGGAATATACATTGACCATGTTATTGATCAGGGCTCTTGTATTCATGTCTTTGTCTAGTTTATGTAAGTTAACTGGCTTTAACTGGCATCAGTGCGCACTAATGCATTCAATCAAATTGGTTAAAAAAAAGAAAGAGTGAGAGAAAATAAAAGAATGATATGAACAGAATGTGTGTGTGTGTGTGTGAAAAAGAAAAGAAAGAGAAAAGAATGAGCGCGCGCGCGCTCGAGAGAGAGAGAAAAAGAATGTGAGTGTGAAAGAGATGAAAGTTGCAGTCTACTTGTGCATATATGTGATTTTCTGCTCGCATTTTTACATTTATAGAGCCGCACGGATAGAATGCATTTTGATGTAATTTTTGCGATTAAACCAAATACAGTTGGACAGAGCATAATGATGACAGTATAATGAAGACAGTCGGTCTATCTCGCGATTTATCTTCCGGTTTCTGGTAATTTTATACAACATAGATTTGTTTGGTTTAGCCGCGCTCTTTCTCGCACTTTTTTTCTTTTTACATAAGAAATTTAGAAAAAAATATCTAAATTTTACAATAAATAAAGTTTAATTAGGCTCTATAGAAGAAATACTATTAATTAAACAGAAGAGAGATACATATTAAGATTTGCGAATGTGTATTCGACACAAAACAACAATAATGTAAATATATTGGGTTGATTATTAAAAAAGAAAAAAATTCTTTTTCCCATATGCGCGAATCTTGCTAAAATTATTTTAAAATTCTTTTTCCTTCTTGTATGACTCTTAATAAAACAATTCTTACTTTCATATAACTCTAAATAAGATAATTCTATATAAAATATGTGATATATTAATAACAAATTAAAAAAGTTTAAAATAAAGTTCTTTTCTTAAAGCAAAAATGAATAAATCATTTCATCAATCTAATATATTCATGACAACACACACACACACACACAAAAGTGAGTAATTAATGATTCTATATAATTTATTGATTGTATATTGAACGTAATGAAAATTTGAGAAACACATTTTTTCACACTTGGCAGTACTAAATAAACATATACAATATACAGTAATACATATATGTATGTTCAGCTGTACTATCACTATTACACATGTATAAAAAACATTTGCCTTTGTTATAATCATTAAATTAGCAATTATATATTTCTATTCTTTTCAGAGAAAAGTAAAACAGATAATAGTTGAAAATTGATATAATAATATCAGATTGTGATCAAGAGAAAAAGAGACAGATAATTCACTTTTTTTTATATTTCAACTTTTAATTTTTATCTTTTTTTTCTAATAATAGAAAGAAACAAATCAAATTTTCGATCAACCTAATATAATGCATTTATATATATATATGTAATTTGCCCACGCGAATTGAATCAACTTGTAATAAATATATTAAAAGAGAGTGAATGATGACAGTGCAGGAAAAGCGCGACTGAAACGAACGTACTCGAAACAAAATTATCCATGAATGAAAGTCATTGATATTTAGATAATGATCTTTAGGATCATGATCTTAAGAATTAATAATAATTATAATTGAAAGGTTTAGTACGAATGTTAAGCAAATTAAGCAGTTCTTCCTTTTCTATAAAAAAAAAAAAAAAGAAGGGCTTTATTCACGAAAATGAGTGTTGCAAATATATAAAGTATTGTACGCGATATTACGTTTAGTTTCATTGCCGTATAAATTTGATTATTATTATATGTAGTTGATATGTATTAATTACTTTCATCAAGATACGTCTTCTGATTTTTATCTTGTTAGATATTAATGAGCGATTTTCTTAATTTCTTAAGCAATTCCCTTAATATTTTTGATTTAGGAAGAAATATCGCATTGTCTTAATTTCTTAAAATCGATTCTTTTCATTTTTTGTCTTATCCTTGATTGTATGTCGCGATACGTCTTACACTATAATATTCCTATCATTATGTTTATTTCGAATAATTGTGTATCATATTGAATATTTTACATCTCAGTATATTTGCTTAATGAATAAAAAAGAAACGAAAACAAATTTTTTCCCTGCACAATTATTTACCCTAATTTTAATAATTGAGAAGCGCTAATTATGTAAATAATTCGATATTCTTACCCAGTCATTAAATTTGTCACACTGTATTTGGATTCGCATGTGTTGTTTTTGTTTTCAATTTTTTGATAAATAATTATATAACAATCGATAATTCTCTGCGAAATATCAAACGATCCAGCGATTTTTTAGAAATATAAATTTTTCTTTTTAGAGTAGAGATTATGATTTTCTAAGCTAAATTATATATTGAAACGAAAAATATACTTCAAATTATGAAAATACTACACGAATACAGAAGACGATTAGGATGTCAAAACAATTTTTGCAAAGAATCTGTAACATATGTAGCAATTTATTTTAAGCAAATGCCTTGATGCGTTTCAGAATAATGCAGTACTTTTATCGCGATCGAAATTCGTATTATAATTAATTAATCACCGATAATTAGCATTATTTTCTATAATAGACTTTTTGTCAAAATATAAAAAATTTGTGTTAGAACTGTAACGATCATTTTTTGATAAGTGAGATTCTTTGATTTAAAGCGAGATTGGCAACAAAAAGAGTGAAAAATTGAGAGAAAAAGAATGCAGGAAAGAAAGAGAAGGAGAGAAAAAGTAGAATATACGAGAAACGATTTTTTATCGATTTATAATTATAATACGATTATTGGATTAAGTGAAGTAATTGCGATGTTAAAAATATTTGAATATAATTATGAAAAAGATAAGAATTTAAGAAGAGACAAAAATAAGGAAAATGAAATGGACAATTTTTTGAGATAAATTATGGAGAAATGATAATATATATAATGACATCAATAATTAAATAAAAAGGAAAAATATTATGGAGATGATCTATTTTACAGAGAAACACATATCTCTGCGATTTCTTATTCAGTAATTTTCCAATTTTTTCGAAAATTTATTATGGGATGGATACTATTATAAAAACAAATAGTGAGATAATAATTAATTTATACTAATTAGCGAAGAATTTTAAGAGAGATTATTGGAGTGGTAAAAAAATGATATTAGATGTATATATTATTAAATTTGCAGAGAACGTTGCAAATGATTTTTGTTTTCAATTTTCAGCGGCTGATATGTCACAAGAGGTTTTATCTTTTAATTAATATAATTTAATGAGAAAAAAAAAATTTAATTGAAAGTTTTCTTTGAATAATTAGTGTGTGATTTTAATAATAAAATCGCCCCATTAAATTTGTCCAATTTTATTTTTTTAGATTAGATTGTATTATTGACAAATAATAAATAACCAATTTTCCGAATAATATTCAATGAGATTTTAATGTTAATCATGGAAATCCCAGAAAAAAGAATTATACAATATATACAATTAAAATTTTTGACATAATAAAGGCATATATTTTCTTAAAACCTTTTACTGTGATTCGAAGATTATAAAAAAAATCTTATAAAAATTATATATATGTATATGTATATGTATATAACAATTCTCTACATTATAATTTTTTCAAACTTATCACAGTTTTTCTTTTCCTAACTATTACAAATTTTTTAATATTACACAATTTCTTCTAATTACATTCTTTATGATATAATATGGCCTTTGGTGAGTTAAAAATCATTTGACATAGGAAGAAAGAAAGAAAATAGACTGAAGTTAGTATTCTTGGAAGTGTGTGTCTGAGGTGTAATTTGCAAATTGTTGCGATAGAACCTTTGCTTTTCCTAGCGAAGAAACGCAAGAAAAATCATTCCAATTTGGACTTTAGAAAGAAATCCAAGATTATATAGAAATCAGAAAGAAAAATAACATAGCAAGAGATGAGAATCAGAGAGAAAGAGTATGTGTGTGAGAGAGAGAGAGAGAGAGAGAGAGAGAGAAGAAACAGAAAGCATCACAAATACACTTATACATATACATACATAGAGCGCGTGACAGAAATGTACACACATTTTTGAATAGAATACACTACGTACATAAAAAACATGAGATACGTCTACTGCATGACAAGGTGGTCCTCGAAATTAAAATCTTATTACTTCTTAAAAGAAGAAGAGAAGAGAGAAAAGAATCAGCTCGTCATGGCGCAGTCGTATCGACATAACGTAGAAAAACATTATACATATTTCTTTTTTTAGAGAGAGAGAGAGAGAAAGTGCGAGTGTGAGTGAAAGTAAGAGAGAAAGAGAGAAAGCGAGAGAGTGAAAATAATTTACTTGAGAAAAATCTACGGAGAGAACTGTTCTCATTTATATATAGTTTTAAATGCGGAGAGATAATTGTGAATTGAAGCGCAGAAGAGGATTATTCGAGATAATTCTTTCTGTAAGAAAGGAAGATGAAGAAAAATAATCCTTGTAGAATACATATAAAATGTGGAATTACAAATGAAAGAGAGAGAGAGAGAGAGAGAGAGAGAGAGAGAGAGAAAGAGAGAGGGAGAGAGAAGGGGGGAGGGGGAGAGAGAGGGGGAGAGAGAGAGAGAGAGCGAGAGAGAGAGAGAGAGCGAGAGAGAGAGCGAGAGAGAAAAATACGTTGCTTTTAATTAATAATTAGTTTTTAAACGAGTTCTTTTCATTGCGAATATACTTGTATAGATAGATCAATCGATATTCTGTAATATTTGTTTCTTCTTTTTATTTCCATTTCGTTTTTCATTTTTTCGTTTCTCGACGAGTAAGAATTGACAGCACCAAAACTACATCTTTGTTCATTGCGATTATACACAAACAAAAAAAGAGAAGCGAACTACAACATAAAAAAAGAAGAAGAGCCACTTGACACACTCGATGATGATAGAATAAATATTTGAGAAAAGATGGTGTCGAGATAAAAACGAGCAACATTATTATTATAATTAATAATAATTATAATAAATACAATATTTGTACAATAATATCGACGGAATTTTGCTTGCTGTGTGCTGTGTTAAATATGCTGCACACTCGAGTCTATTATCCTATTTTACACCCATCCTGACCAATATACATGTAAGACAGAGTGCACAAGCCTATTATTAGAGTTAACAATCAGAAGCATGTAAAATAATCTTTTATTAATCTTAGGAGAGAGAGAGAGAGAGAGAAAGAGCTGTCCAGTTTGACTTTTGATCACCATTTGATATCCTCTAACTTGGATCTTATTAAATTATATTTATGGTATTTATGGAATAACTAAAAAGAAATAGTTGTTTATAAAAATAAATATTGCAATTTTTTATGCATTTTTGATAAGCAATATGTTGAGAAAACTGAGAGAAACATTGTAGATAATAAAAAAAATATATATCTAAAAAAAATTGATTATGTCTAAAAATATTAAATATCATATGTCAAGAGTAACATTATTTATAATGTTTAAAACTTTCGGCATAGTTATCAAAGAGTTCCTAGATTGTATATTTCGAGAAATTGTATATCGTCGCGATTTTATTTCGAGAAGATTTCGAGAATATATCATTTCCTAATTATAATTATATAATTATATACACACACGCAAACATAATGTTCAATATATAATTTAATGTATAATTTACGTTGTAATTTTCATTATATAATTTCATAATAATGTATAAAATACATTTTTTTGTTACGACTTTTATGAATTTTCGATTCACCGAGTTTGATGGCATAAAAATGCAGAAAAGTTATATGCGAGATAGCTAAGTCTATCTAATACAAATTGTGCAAGATGCTACAAATTTTTTCGGCAGAAAGACTATAAATTTCATACAGAATTTGTTGTATGCAATGATATCAGCAGAGAGATGGCTAGTACTAAAAATATAGAAAAGTTTGCCAGCAAAATATGATGACAGAGAGATGAAGCACAGACCTGCAGCACAGTCTAATGCAAACTAGCGGCAAGATCTGTCAATAGAACACAAATTTCTATCAATCTGCTGACAGACTGCCGACGATTGGCTTACTTATGTTTATTCACGACGGTTTTTTGTCTCGAACTTTTTCGTATGCATAATGCGATTAAATTAATAAAATACATAAATAAGATATCGAAACTTCTTTCTTCAATTAATTATACTGATAAAAATTAATTATTCTAGTATTAAATTATATATATATATTATTAGTGAGAGACACACTCGCCTTATTTCTGTCTATTATTTTTCCGGCGAGTTTGTTCCTAATCGAATCACAGGTATACGACAGCATTTGGGAAATTGGCGCGCAGCACCGCTGTCATCGATCATCATCATCGTGGACTGTGTTGATGCGCGAGGACTGTGTCACGTCAGGGAACCGCCGTGAACTCTCATATGCCTATTAAGATTACCGCTCTGACTAAATCTAAGCAGACATAGCTTACACTGGTACGGTTTCTCACCGGAGTGAATACGTAGGTGCTTGGTGAGCGTCGAGCTGTCGGAGAACGCCTTCTTGCAGAATCGACATCTGGAAAAATGGGTAATAGTGAAAGAATATTAATAATTTAAAATAATATGAGAGAGCAATCTTATTAAATTAACATATACAGGGTGTTCCAGATCAGGTCAATGAAATTTCAAAGTCTTATGGGAAATTGAATTTGAAACAAAAAAGTTCCTATAAACATAGGTCCAGAAACGCTTCGTTAAAAAGTTATAGCTAATAAACTTCGAAAAATCACGTTTTTTTGATGATTTTTAAAAATTACTTCAAAATTCTTCATTCATTTGAAAAAAGTAACGAAATAAATCTAATGGATAATTAAATAATAAACAAAATTACTCCAATTTCATTTAATCTTGATAAGGCGTTCAAAAGAAAATAAGCTTAAAACAACGAAAAAAGCAGAAACTTGAAAAAACCACCTTTTGATGGTTTTTGTGTAAACACTGCATTTGTAGTGCAAACATTGAAAATGCAAATAGAAAAATGTTCTTATTAAATTGTGATCATAATTATAATTACTTAGAAAGTTTGCTAAAACTTTTTAACGAAGAGTTTCCGAACCTATGTTTATAGGAACTTTTTTGTTCCAAATTTAATTTCCCATAAGGCCCTGAAATTTCATTGACTTGACCTGGAACATCCTAATAATAGGAAATGCATAAATAATAATTAGTGAAAAATTAGAATATAAATGAATAAAATATTCCTAAAAGAACATTAAAATGATAGAAAATTATACAATCTATAACGGAAAAGATTATATATTTTATGAATTTTATTATTAAGATATATGTGTATATTTAAGAAATTAATAAAAGAATTATTTGTAGAAATTTGTTGAGATTTATCCTTTGGTCGATTTAGAAAAATTTACAATTAGTTTCTTTACGTACCTATAGGGTCGTTCACCTGAATGCGTTCTCATATGCGTGGTCACCGAGCTACTTTGAGAAAATCTTCTATCACACACAGGACATCGGAATGGTTTTTCCCCAGAATGTGTCCTCGCGTGCGCAGTCAGATTCGCCGCCTGGCTAAACGCCTTCGAGCACGCGTGACATCTTCAAGGAATATTAAGTTTCATATTAATTTAAAATATTAAATTTTTTTCCTATAATATATATAAGCAAAAGAAGAATGGAAAACAATGTTCTCTTTCTCTCTCTCCAGAGTTGAGAAACATCTTTATTATTTATTCTTAAAACTATTAAGAGTCTTCAAATTAATCAGTTTAATAATAATAACGCAATAAAAATAAAAATGTTTTAGCGGGGCTAATGATAAAATCAGAAGAAAATATAAAAAGGTAAGGTCAATTGGGGAGAGCCCAGATGCGGTTCTTAGAGCATAAAAACAAAATTATACTTTATAAGATGTACATTAACGATATATTATAAATTTATTCATAATTGTTTCGACCCACTTTGGGTCCTCAAAGATACAGATAAAGTTAAAAGGAACTAACTAAAAAAACGCAAATACATGGCAACGATTCAAGGCAGAGCAATACAAAGATAAAAAATGCAACGCGAAAAGATTATGAATTTGATCTTATTGTTAGAGCGCTTAGAATATAAATACATAATTTTCGATGAGACAAATAACACTGTTCAACACTAAATTTACCTTAAGTTTTACCAAATCATTTTTGGTAGATTTTTTAGCGCGATTACGAATCTGACTGTAAAAATGGCGTATCGTCAAGTTTTTGAGGAAACCTCAGTCAAAGTTGCTAAAATAGGCGTTTTTGATATTTTTGCGTAAGTTGTGCAACAAATAACTGTCAAAAAGGGAGCCAAAAAGTATGAGTGAAAAAAATACTTACAAAAAAATTGGAAGCGTTAACAGTTCTGAATAAATAAATCAACCAGTCAAATTAATAAGAGAAACAGAAAATCAAAATATCAAAATGATGCATGAGAAAGGTAAAACTAATCTGTAGGTTGTCTCGATAACGAATGAACAAAACAACATAAAGAGAGAGGCCAAGGATTAAGAGGGAAACACAGGAGATACGAATACGTTCAACAAAAGAAATTGAAAACAATGAAAACAAGTAGAGTTGTGCAAATTAGAAACTTGCACATTGCTTCGACATTTCTCAAAAAATTCAAAATTTTATACAAAATGAACCCTTTCACCGATACTCACGAAATTCAATACTAACCATCCTTTAATAATACTCTATTCATGTAAAAAAATTTAATCCAATATTTCAAATTTTCCACACATTAGCATAAAAAACTCGAAAAAAAATTTTGTTACGAAAACAAAGCTTCCTTTATAAGGAAGCAAATTAAGACTCAAAAACAACATGAAGAAAGTAAGGGATCAGATTACAAACATTGTTTGATAATTGGAAAATAGGAATGGTCAAGGAGACTCGTATCATCTTGCAAGTTGAAATCATTTTTTTGATGCTTTGTGTGTAGCATTTCAGAAATGCATCTCTTGATATAAGAAGGCTCTTCATCTAATAAAATAATAAATAAATAAATATATGAATATTTTTCCAATCAAACTCATGCCTTGTAACCCATACAGCACAGAATATTGCAATTACATTGCAGGAATGTTACAATCTTGCAAATAGCAATGTAATATTGTTGAGACATTATATTGGAATATGTAATTGAAATATTTCATGCAAATGTAACAGCAACATTCCAAAAACATTACAAAAAACAGTATTCGGTAATCGCTAGTCCGTTCATTTACCGCTATGCGGCGCGCATTGAGTTATCTAGCCTGCATTTAAATTTTTAGTCATGATGATTATATAAAGCTTGCAAAGAGCGGCTAGTGAGATTAAAGGTATAATAACTGTTTTTATCAGTTTAATTTGTCTGATACGACCCCAACACAAGGAATTCAGATATTGAACTGATTGTTCAGAAATCAGACAGATAAATGTCCGAAAAAATTAAAATTATCCGTTTATTGTCTATATAAGATGTAAAATAAAGTCTAATATCTATATAAATAAAATTTTAACTTTTATGAGTTAAATTATTTAAATTTATTTAATTATGTTATTATGTTTAATTATGTAAGTGTTTTAGTCATATAATATAATATATATATTGATTGTAGTTATGACAATAACAGAAATTTGGCTTTATATAATGCAAAGTGTTATAAAATTATAAAATTAAAATAATAGCAACAATAATTTTTTTTAATATATATGATGCAATTATTAATATTTTTTTTATTTTTTACATATAATACAAACTTTCAAACGTGCTGTTAATTGGTGTATTTCTATATTCTGATTAAAGCACAGCTATACTGTAATCTGCATACAAACATACACACACATACACACACATATATATATATATATATATATATGTAATTTATTTGTATGTTCATACATTAATTCTCATCTTTCCTACAGCACCTGAGACTTTACATTCGCATCGCGGCTCTCAGTCCTCCACTTTGTCTTTTCTTATCATCATTCTTTTGACTTTTTATCAACGAAGAATGAGAACGATTGACATTTATTTGCGCTGGCGATTTTGTTTGTTGCGCAATGAATTATTGCAGTGTTTGGAGGGAAGGTCTAATATGTGCGTGGTGAATCTGATTGATGCGAACATCTGAACTATATATCTGAAGCTAATTAATTATTTGTCTCATCGACAATTATGTATTTACATTCTAAGCGCTCTAAAATCAAATGCATAACTTGTATATTTTCTTCCAATTTAATAATCTCATGATATAGAAAGAAAAAACAGATAATTTGTTCAGTACTATATTAGTATTGTTACTAGTGTAATTTCTTTCGAAAATGAATACAATTAAATAAAATTTAATATTTGTAGGATAAATAAATAATTTTTGTTCTTTTCGACAAATTTTACAATGTCTCGTTAACGATTCCGTTCAAAGATACCGACCTGAACGGCTTTTCCCCAGAATGAGTGCGCAGATGAGTTTTGAGAGTGCTAGGTCTGGCATATGACTTGCCGCATATCCTGCATAGATTGGGTCTGCCATTATCCTCGGGGGTGACGCCGCCCGTAGCAGTCGCCGGACCTGTCGTACCCATGCATATCGTGTGTTCACCCCCGAGCTGCAGCCGGCCACCACCGTGATGTGGCTGGGGGTGAGAATGGGGATGGCCGATCAAACCGCTATTGGTCGGTGCACCCTGATTCACCCTTACGGTCGTTTGCGCCGCCGCCTCCACCGGATTGCCGTACTGAGGGGCGGGACTTAAAAGAGGTTCCACACCCCACGCCGACGAATAGCTTTGCTCGTATCTAGAAACATACACACACAAAGATACAAGATACATATACATGTAGAAAGGTAGGGGTAAGATTAAATAACTGCACTCTCTCCAAAGAGGATGCAGAAAACGAGATGGCAGCTACTATAGGAAGAGATAAATATTTTTATAGAAATAATGAGGATTAAGATTCTCTCTCTCTCTCTCTCTCTGTCTTTCTCTCTTGAAGGATAAGAGTTTTAAAGACAATATTAAGAATAAAAAACCAAGGCAAATAGACAAATCTTTTAAATGTTTTGTATGAATATTAATTAGTTTGAAAGAAAAAGTATATATATTATAAAAATAGTAGATAATAATTAGGATAAAATCAGTAGATAATATTATTATAATATTTATCAGGAGATGAATGTATAGTAAATGAATCTTTCAATTTTAATTGATTTTTCAATGTAGTAACATTTATATAAAGGAAAAAAGAAGAGAAAAAAAAGAAGAAAAGGTAAGAAAAACGAGAAAAGAAGAGAAAAGAAAAAAGAAGAAAACAGAAGAGAAAAGAAAAAAATTCTTACCCAGAATGCATGTTCATGTTCATCGTCATGTTCATCGAGACATTGACGGACATGGCGGACGCAGAACCGTAATGACCCGGACCTGGAACCGACGGTCCTAGATTCTGCACATAGTCTTGCGAGTAGTGATGGGCTGCAGTAGAACCGGCACCGGTAGGATAATAGCCGGCTGTTGGACTTCCAGGATGCACCACTGCGTGTTTTAGGGATAAGAGGACATCGGCAACGCCCTCGCCGTTCGCGCCGTTGCCGGCCCTTGGGATGCATTCGCCGCGCGAGCAGCCCCAGCTGGAAGAAACTTTGAATTTTATGGGTTCTACCGAATGATCAGATTTGTAGATTAATAAAAGCAAGATCCTAAAAGAGAGAAAGAAAGAGAAAAAATTATGAATCAATCATGTCCCATACAACACAGAACGTTGCAGCAACATTGTAACATTGCCGCAATGTTGCCACAATGTTGCAATATTGCTGCAATGTTGCTGAAACGTTCTGTGCTGTATGGGATTGTTTTTTGTAAAAATATCAATTAAAAACAAGAGACTCCTCCAAACATCATATCAAGAGTCGTGAGACTTCGAATAATGTTACAGAAAAAAGAAACAAAAGAAAAGAAAAAGATATGAAGCAGGACAAAGAGAATAGAAAAAAATATCTACTTACTTGTACGTTCCCGAACATGGGCTGAACAGCCCGGGAGGCAGCGGATCCAAGTCCAATGGTGGTAGAGGAAAACCCGCCATGTCGTCGACCCAAAAGCTGCCGCCAAACTCGCTTACGGCCTGGCCGGAAGTCGAAAGTTGCTGGGCTTGATCGGTGCCGATGTCATCCGGCGAGCTCTGCAGATCCTGTAAACGCAGCGTACCTTGCAGAGCGGCACCGAGTGCGGCTGCTTCCTCGTTTTGATTGTCAGTTGATAGAGCGTCGTCGCCCGCGAG
>NW_021849037.1:17315-55003 GCF_003651465.1 Formica exsecta | reverse complement strand
GTCGTCGCCCGCGAGAACGCCCAGCGGTCCAGAACAGAGGCTGGATGAGATGGTCGCCTCGATGCTGCCGACGGAACCTAAAGATTCAGGAAACGATGAACTTTACTGGAACGGATGATTATTAGTTGATAGAATGACTATTTAGTTTAAGACAATTAAAACGTTAAAAAATCATTTTTAAAGGAGTTAAATTTAACGATCTGATAAAAGTTTCTAAATTGTGCATATCAGGTGTGTTTCAAACTGTTCTCTGATCGCGACGAATAAAGGACAGAGAGACCGTCATCAGAATCAGTTGATTAGAATAATCCAAGACGTTGACACTTGTGTCGTTCACCCCCCCCCGATTTTTTTTTTTTTTTTTTTTGTGGAATTGTGCAAATACAAATATCGCACAAATTGACACATACTTTGGTGGATAATTCATCACTTTTTAACGTGTAAAATACTTGAACGTCAGAAAGTGTAATTTTATGAGATATCAGATACAACACCGAAACTCTTGAAATATTTAACATTTTATATATAGAGCGATACAATAAATAAAAAAATCAACTGTATATTAATTTTGTACAATTTTCAAACTACCGCGGCTGTCGATCGAAAGATGTGTTGCGATTAAATCCAGTTCGATTTTGCACTGTGCAAAACTATCGTGTCCCGTCTTCCTTACGTCGTCCTTAATGTCAATGTTGTCACGGGATGCTGAAAACCCCAGATCTCACCTGTACCGAGGGTATACGGCGACTCGGAGGTGTTAACCGCGTGATGATTCTGTAGAAACTCCATCTCTGCGAAATTTCCGACAGCGGCCTATCCCCTGGATGTACACCCCTGCACCCGCCTGTCCACCCTTCCTCTTCGCAACCCTCGGCCTCCTCTCCCTATGGAGACGCGCTGCTGTCGGTCCAACCCTCTCTGGTCGTCCTGGTAACGACGCGCAGCTTCACCGCGAACCGCCGTTCGCCATCGATGCTGTTTTTTTTTTTTTTTTTTTTTTGCTACACAAGGTAGATGTAAAAGTGAGTGTGGTGGGTGGTTAAGGAATATTTTGATTGTTTCGTTAAACGCGTGCCGTATCAATTTTATCAAATATATTGCGAAAATTATGGAAGAATTCACGAAATTCGATTGAGATTACGCATTTTCTATAAAAATTAGTTTTCTTTCGAAAAATAAAATTGACTTCGAAATGCATATTCTGATTTTATTGCTACATAAAAATATTGGTTTTGTCGTTGCAAAATTAAAGATCTTTTGGTCAAATCATTGAACTCGTAAATGGAAAAATTCGAGAATATACCGAAGTGAACTCAAGATTAAACTTCTTTGATCGTTGCATTTTTTGATATTTTGCGGGAATATTATTAAAAAAGATTAAATAAGTTTTTTTTTTCTATGAAAGTTGATTCTTATACGCCGCTGATTACGATATGACTAATTAAAATTACAACTATTGCAATCTTTTTCTGAACGAGGTATTAATTTATCATAAGGAAAGGGAGAGAGAGAGAGAGAGAGAGAGAGAGAGAGTCACATAGATTCGACAAGTCTGATATCATGTATCTTTTGAAGAAATAAGTTTAAGAGATAGAATTTCTCTGAAACTTTGTGATTGTTTCAATGTAACTGTTTTTTTATTGGAAAATAATTTTCTAATCACGTTTAATTACATGAGTTCATCAAACGCATGTTGCAAAGAGATTCTATTGGAGATAAGTACAATGAATTTTTAAAGTCTGCGAGAAGTTGGGGGTTAAATCATATACATTATGTATAATAATTATTAATACATATACATGTATTTTAATTTCTTATACGTAAAAAATTTTTTTTCTAATATAAAATGTCATTCTCTCTTTCTCTCTCTTTAATTTTCTGAAAATTCAAAATATCTGTAATAAATTTTTTTTTATTTTCCTTTAGGAGACTGAACATAAAAATATATAAAATTGTGCTGCTTGATATATATCGATCTTTTTAGTTTGATTTCCACGAGCTTTCCATTCTTAAATATAAAGCAACATTCTTTCTTTCTTCAAACTTTCTGTAAATTTCGTTTTGCATAAAATTGCAATACTCTTTTAGTATTAAGTGATTTGTATATGTATTATAAATTTATGTGATGAGCATGACACACTGTCGTAAAACCGGAAAGCGGCGAAAATCAAGCAGATGAATCGATGAATGACTTTTTATGAATGACCGAATGAAGAAGGAAAATGCACGTGCATACGGCTCGCTACGCGCGTATAGACGTACCTTTATGGCTTGGAAGACCTGCCAATCCCCGCTAGAGGCTTCTGTAGAAAACCTGTCGTCGGATATTCCCATTCACAACACCGCGATGCCTCCATCTTCCCATATGATCTTTTACATCAGCCAGTATTCTTCGGAATTTTTATTCTTACAGTCGATCTCGCTTTCTGCTTTAATCATCACAAAAAAATCACTCTCGCTTTTACCATATAGTATAGAGTTTCTTCAAAAATGAACTATACCAACACACTTTAACCGTGATACATATGTTTTAAGCAAAAGAAATATATTTCCTTTTTACTATATTTTGAATATTCGTGCGATTTTTTACAATATATTGTGTATTCTTGCAACATTCTCAAGAAAACTGAAATCTAAACAAAAATCTAAAATACCTATGGTTTAAACTAAATTAACTTGTTTATTATTTGTTGTTATATTTTAATTATTTAAATTAATATTTGTTCATTTTACAATTTTTATAAATTTTTCTCGCATTCTTCTAATTACAGTTTTAATTTGATCTTGGATCACGTGGAGATAATCACATTGCAATAATCTTTGTATTCTTAATGATATTAGAATTTATTCTTATCATCACTTGTTCTTCCAGCTGATTATCACTCCCAATTGAATTATTTTTGACGAGTTATTTGATCGAACTGATAAGTCTCACATTGTAGACGATTTTTCACTTTGAATCACTTATAAATTTTGAACAAATCAATTTCGAACAAGTAAAGTTTAACGCGACGGCGTGCGACTTTTGGAGACACTTACTGCCATGCTGGCGGGATGGCATGTCAATGTCTCTTGGCTAACTAGCGATCTACCACCTATCCTCCACCCATTCTCTCACCCCTTAAAGCGACTCACTAACTACGTACATACCATCCGCGACCCCACTCTACTGCTCTCTATCCCTTTTTTCCCTCCCCTGGTCTCTCTGTTTTCGTCTCTCTTTCTCTTCTTCGCCATTTCTTCTTCCACCAACCGATATACCATGTATCTCATCATTGGATCTTACGTATCCCTATACGTGAGTAAAAGTGACGTGCGAGGGCAGTGCAATGGCAGGACAGTATGTTGAATATTTTTTATCATTCTATAGAAATTATTCTAGAAAATCACATTTCTCTAATCAGAAATAGAAAAATCTTATCATACATGTATGGGAATGAGAAATTTTATATCAACTTTATACCTATCTTCAGATTTTAATAAGGAATACTTTTCATCATGTCCAGTTCAGTCTCGCCGCCACTGTGAATGTCGAATAACACGCGTTGTACGATGACACAGGATACTAATCGTTCATTCGGCGATCATCGATGATCGGCGATCTTCCTCGCGCTACGGTTATACCGATGATATGTCCTAGAGCTGTCTGGAGAAGGGAGGTATTATATTTTCTCGAGATACCATTACCGCGCGCCCCGATCACGGTGGTCCTGCTCTCCGATACCCTTCCCGAAATCATCGGCTTGTAATGCCTTCCTTTTCGTGGATATTGACCAGTCAACGGTGAACCCGTGTGCGAAAATACGCGTTCCTCTCGTTGCGCGAAGATCTTGTGTCACTTTCCTGAAAAATTTATTACTTTAACAACAATTCAATCTTATCGTGTATCTTCGACATAAGATTTAAAAAAACGTAAATTATGAAAATTAAAAAATGTTAAAAATTAATTTACATATAATCTAAGTTTATTTTATATCTAATATATATAAAGAGATACATTTTAATAAATAATATGAAAATATATTCTATATACATCCTTTTTATTCATCATTTAATATTTAATATTTTTTATATTTATTTTATATATATTATACAAATTTTAGGCATATATCTGCGCGCCTGTATATGTAAAATATTTTATATATATACTTGCACATACATTTTATTAAATAATATATATTAAATAAGAATAAAAAGATTTACACACATAATGTGAAATATGATTATTAATAATATAATAATATTATATCATAGAAATATGTTCCAATGGAATGTGTTTTTTATTTATAGGCATATATATATATACATAAAATTTATTATCAACTTGTGTTCTTCATCATTGACTATCACGAATGATGAATGTTCATCCGAATATCAAGTATCCATCGTAATCGCGAGTACCGAATGGCGAGAACAGACCGGACACCTGACTGCGTAGTTCCGATATGTGGACACAGGAAGAGGAAGTCAACCACACGAGCACGATGCATCACTAACACTACTATTATTGTACATCAGCAAGATGTGTGGGATCATGTTTTCGGTTAGCTTTTTTAAAATTTGTCATCGATATATACAGGGTGTTCTATCTGTTCAATTTTTTGTTTTCTCCAAAGTCTTGATTTTGTCCAAAAAGCAATAGTTTTAAGTGATTAGCAATTGCAAATTGGGGAATCCCCTGAAATTTATATTTTTATTAAGCTTAAATTACAAAAAAGCACACATTTCTTAATTTATTCAAATTTAACATTCTAAATTTTGTTTTATGTTTTGACCTTAATTTGAACCTTAATATGGTCTATTTTATACTAATTGCATCATTCTACATGTACAGTTAATTACAAGAATGACACAGAAAAAAAGAGAAAAAAGAGGGAGTTATACATGGATAGATCCAAGAAGACACGCCGTATATATAGAAAGTGAGTATTGACTTACACTTCCAACCGATTGTGGGCTATACGGTATTTACACAGGGCCTCATAGAAAATTGTCCTCTTTTCCTGCAGAATATACTATTCTGGAAAATTTTAACAAGTCTAGTTAATAACGGATGTACTATACTGGTTCGAGTTATTTAAGTATCAAAGTAAACAAGAAATGATTAAATAAAACCCATTTTAAAAATTATAGAGAATTATGGAATTTTTGTAAAAAAAACAGAAAAAAATTTTGCATAGAAATATGTACTTAACTATTTCATTCATCTTTTTTGCTCTCTATAAAAGATCAAATTATACATTAAGTTATAAATGAGAAAGAATTAAAAATCAAAATTAAGATTAAATTAAATGAGTTATAAAAGATTAAATCATTGAATTAAAATCTTTAATATAAAATAAAAAGGATTTGAAAGAAAAACAGTTTGAAACTTATTAGAAAAGTTCATTGAAGCATTAATGAAAGTTCTCTGAGATTGTTATTTCTATTTCGACCACGACCAGATAATTGTTAATTTTATTTACTGAACTCTATATATATAGAAAAATTTCATTGAAACACTTCATTGAAATTAAAGTTTACGGGTTCCCTTCTCGAGCGACTATTCAGTCGCCCTTTTCGCTCTTTCTCACCCCTTATTTGAGTCGCGAATCCGTAGAATACTGGTACAGTGGATAAAATCGACGGCAGGTACGATGTGGGGCCCTTTTAACGCACCTGTGTTTGCTCTCGCGACCGAAATCAAAGAGAGGCGATTAAGTACCATTACAAATCATGCAAACACCCGCGTGAATTCAATCGTTCTTTTGCTCCTACTTATGCGTATCTTTTTGCGATGACCACGTGCACACACGTACATGTGCACGTGTCATCATGCGAAGAGGAGTTCAAAGATCTAAGGAAACAACTCCTCTACGCTTTTTGCGTGTAAACATAGATGTAATTTATAATTCTTATTATGAAATTTGTTGGAATTATTAAAACTAAATATGATTATTAAAAAAGTAAAAAAGAAAAGAGGAAAAAAATATAAAAATAAGCTGAAAATAGATTCACGGGGGTATCAGATATACATTTGCCATGTCAGTGATTATACGTGCCAAAAATAACGGGCGTCTCGAGTTTCTTAATTTGGGAAAAGGATTAACGAAGAGAGGAAGCGGCTATGAACCGGCGGCGCATCTGCCTGCGAGGAGCCGGCTAAGAAAATAAGGAATCGTCGTCAAGATGATTATACAATATACGCCGTAACCGTTTCCCCGGGATTAGGATACGTCCAGCTCCCCTGATCCTATCATGGACGGTTCGTTCGAATAGCCGATTGAATTACACGCAGCGCGTGCCAGCCGGCCGCACGTCGGCTTGTACACGCTCCGTATACAGAGATGATAACCCAAGTACCTAATAAAGCCACAATTCTATCTCATTGAGATTCGAAAAGCGATAGAAAGATCTTGAATGATTGAGAATTTGTATTTGAAAATCCAACACGCTTACTATATTAATTAAATCTTGGTTAATTCTTATTTCCGTTTTTCCTTTAAAGAGACACATTCGAAAATCTGAATACGAAATATATCAATAATATCTTAATAAAAAATTTAAGAGGCTTATGTATATAAAAGAAAAAGAGCGCACAAAACAAGAAAATAAATTTTCATTTTAAATTCTCAATTTTCCATCTCCACCTATCTTGTGTGAAAAAAGGCTTCCTGATGTAAATTGATATAAATTCTTCACGCAATTATATATTGGGTTTTTTAAAGTTATTTATATCTACATAACATTGAAAAGGATGAAATATTACACGAGAAAAAAATACGCGAATAAAGAAATTTATTTTATTTATATATATTTTATATATTTTATTCGATAAGGTCATATCAAGGTCACATTGAATTTTTTAAATTGGAACCTCTATTTTTTATTGCATATTCTTACAGCCCTTGTCGAGATCTTTTCAAAATACTATAATAAAGTATCTTTTCATTAAGTATTTTTTGAGTTATTGTATATCTTAATATGACATATTTTGATATAAAAAATAAAATATCTCGTAAAATATTTTGTTTTCGATAATCTTACCGTAGTACTTTTATGTACAGAATAATGAGACAAATTAATTGGTATAAAAAACACAAATAATTATTTAAAAAAATACCTTGTAAATAATTACATACTTTTCCTTGAAAACAATTATTTTCTTTATAATAATAAATAATAATAATAAACGTGAAACATGCATAGAAATATAATATTTCTCCTTGTCGGAGAATATCGGACTCGATATCTCACGATGGAAAGAGAGTGAGTGTTTCCGTTATGTAATATTCGCAGAATTAATTAAGTAACCGTGATCAAAACGTTTATCGCAACCGCGCGGGGATAATCCGCAATCGTTTTGCCGACAAGATAGCCTGCTATCTTGTCAGATTGGATCTTTAATCATGAACGATTACCGCCTTTACTGTCATCTCCCGATGCGGTTTAATCACTCAATTGCGAGTGGCCGAAGCACAATCTGTTGCTATAGATTATGCACATATTTTGATTAAAAAGTGTCGCTATAATATAAATTAATATAATGCTGATGAAATTGAATGGAAAACTTTAAGGATATCTTAGATATATATATAATATACTCTACATAATTTTTTTTAAATATTAAGTTAAGACAATTCGAAATATAAGTTTAATAGAGATTGCTTCATTATTAGTTTCTGCTTTAGCTTCATTTATCCATTGAATAATCTATCAGTCACCATAGTCACCAGTATGATTCTGTGCGATATCGATTACCGAAAATTGCTTTGGAGCATTATAGTTCGCAAGAGAGGAGAGGAATATACAACAAACCCCCCAAGATGGCTGCTACCGGCTCGCGAGAACCGGCGCATATCGACGTTTGGCGTTTGCGAGGTTTCCCGTAGGTAAGCTCATCGGGAATTGCGGGTCTTCCCACCCCTACCGCTTTGCTACCACCCCTCGTCATCATCCTCGCCGTCGTCTTCTCACCCTGTGGCCATCTTCAAAACAAAGAAACACATGTAATCGAATTTTTTGCCCGAATGAGTGCGTAAATTAATACGCGATCCTTTGTCGAAATTGTGATTGTGCAGCTGCAACTACAAAAGCTCTCCCTCAAAAAGCTCCATCTGAAATAAAGATAGAGCTTTCGCGCAGCTATCCTTCTTTTCTTTATTTCTTTGAATTTTCATCATG
This sequence comes from Formica exsecta, assembly GCF_003651465.1. NCBI lineage: Eukaryota > Metazoa > Arthropoda > Insecta > Hymenoptera > Formicidae > Formica > Formica exsecta. Next base: position 46,840 of record NW_021849037.1, on the reverse strand, counting down.
TGAATATTGCCGAAAAGGCAAGATTAATTTTTAGTCAGTCGCGTATTTAATAGAAATTTTATACAATGCTTACATTTTATTCTTAATTGTTTTATAATTATATTGTACGTAATTCTCTGTCTCACATTATCTCATTATTACCCCATATAGCACAGAACGTTGTAGCAATATTGCAATGTTGCAGCAACATTGCAGCATTGCGGCAATGTTACAATGTTGCTGCAACGTTCTGTGTTGTATGGGACAATATCATAAAATAAAATTTAAGATAAAATTTGCTTATAAAAACATATATATTGCAAGAATATTTCGCAAGTCTATTGCAAGATAAATCAATATCCTACGATACTTTTGATTAAAACATGGTTTTTATTTTTATTCATTAAATATCCCAGACAGCATAAAAAGGCCAAAAGACATCTTAAAGATGTCTAAAGGACGATATAAGACATCTTTAAGTCAATTTTAGGGACATGTGTTGTCTGGGATATAACATGAACAATTTTTTAATGTTTTAGAGTGGATATGGAATTTACTTATATTGTAAAAATAAAAACAGAAAGATTTGATTACAGATATATAACGACGCGCGTGTCCAATTTATATTCTAATGAAAATATATATCGACCTATTTATTAAAACTACTTATTTTAAAATCAGTACACAGGGAACTAGAAAAATAAAAGGATATAGGAAATGTGTGGAACAAGAAAAGAAGTTTACAATATTTTATTATTTATAACACATTAATAAATTTTTTCTTAATAAATAATATTGCTTTCTGAAACTCTATTAAAGTCGGCAATAAGATCAATTGTAAGTTTCCTAATAAAAAATATATTGTAATAAATTCAACAACGTCCTTTTATTTCGAAAAATATTCGTTTTGCGTATCACAAAATATATATTCTATCTGTATAAATTTTATATTTAATTATAACCATATCACCTAAAGTGTGATTGTAAATTAGAGAACAATCTATAAAAGCAGTCGTATATTGATATACGTAAAATAAATTTTCCTTTTGCGATTTTATGATATACATTTTCTAAGTTATTTAAAAATATGTAATGTTGCGTCCACGCGATATTATTCTAAAAGTAGGAAAAATAATTTTCGCAACATGCAACCTTAAAAATATATATACATTCATATATGTATATCACACCATAATAATTTATCTATCATCTGTTTGATATCTATATCAATACTCTATATATGAAGTTTAATATATGTAATAGATATGAGATATAGAATTAGATACATACATTTCGCGAATGTGCGTAATATCTCGTTTCATATTCTATATTCACATACATATCTTTCATTTTGTTTATAATATAAAATTCTATAGATTGTGATTTTCAACTAATTCCCACGTAGGTATTTTCAGGGTGTATATCACGCAATTCCTGAAAAAAATAACAAAACGTTAAAAATTATAAAAAAATATGCATAGAAACTACTTACATGTCATTGTTTTTACATGAAATTTTTATAAATTTTCTATAGTAAAAGTTTTGATTTGAGAAGAATTCGAAATTGAAAAAAGAGAGATATTGTAATATATATGTATATATTGTGACTACATAGTATCTGAAAAAAATGTAAATTTAAGATTCTTTAAGAAAGAATAAATTATTTTTCATATATATAAAGTATGCAAGATATTTAACATACATGCAGCATGTGATAGTGGCTGGTCTTCGCATCTTCCTGCTCCGTTTCTTTTTTATTCGCTTCCCGATTTGGCGATATCGATAATGCAGCATTTATATCCAATGGTCCAAAGGTCCATCCACCTTCTCCATCAAATCTCAGCAACAATTTGTGATACTTAGCAAGCGACGCCACTCGATGAGTGATGGTCAACAAGGTAATTCCCTTCTTCTTCACAGTTTCGTACATAATTCCTTCGGCTTCGAGGCTGACGGCGCTCGTGCACTCGTCTAACAAAGCATATTGTGGAGCGTGATATAAGAGTCGTGTCATCGCAAGCCGCTGTTTCTCGCCACCCGATAGAGTGGAATCCCAATCGCCAAGAGCATCGAAACCCTCCGGTTCTCTCTCGACGATATTTCGTAGATCCACGTCATGTAGCAGCCCCAGCAGCTCTTCATCTGAACAATTCTTTGATCTGCAACAAAAGCACAACTCTTCAATTCGTATCCCGATCAAAAATTAAAGCGTGCTTATAAAAATATGTGAAAAGTGTACAAAAATATATAAAAGTGTAACGAAAAAAAAATATATATGTATATATATTATATGTATCTATTTTTTATTTATGTTATACTTATTTATAAGTTATATATAAAGATTGTAAAATAGAATATTATAAAATCCATTATAATATTTAATTATAATTTGGTTACTCACATATAATTTTATCTATTTTAATATAAATATAATAACTAATTTAATTTAATGTTAATGACTGTGTAGAATATAATGATTCTGTTCAATGTTTGCAACTAATTACACGCACTATTAAACATAATAACTTCGTAAAAAAAAATTATATCATCAATATGTTGATTAAACTTATACTGCTATCTGTGCTTCAATATAATAATTTAAGACTTTCTGTGTTTACTACAGTTTTAATCTTAATTTAATTATAAAAAATATATGTATGAGAACCTAGAATGTGCCGGGTAAATAATCTGGTCTCGAAGGCAACCAACAGTCATGTAGGGTTTCTGCGGAATATAAAATAGAGCAGGCCTGCTATGTTCAGATGAATTCCTTTCATTTGGTCTGATAAGAGTTCCATCATAGACGGGCCAGAGGCCGGAGATAATGCGGAAGAGAGAACTTTTGCCACAGCCATTGGGTCCAGTGATCAGAATGTGGTCACCTGGCTTTATCTGTAAACCGTAATAATAAATAAATTAATAAATAAAATACAACATAGAATAAAAGATAAATAACGAAAAAATAGAAATAAATATAGATATTACTATTACATATTTAAAATTTTATAATATATAAAAAAAAGAAAAAGAGAGCAAATATATATAATAAATTATATGCATATCTTTCTTGAGGTCTTAAATACTGGAACACGATGAGTTTCCGTGATTATGTAACACACACACACACACACACACGCACACGCACACGCACACGCACACGCACACGCACACGCACACGCACACGCACACGTATATATATATATATATATATGAAATAATTGACTACTTACGTGAACTGTTAAGCCGGGTACAATGACTTCGCAATTAGGCGTGACTATCGGCACGTTGATCAGGCTTATACTGCCATCCATACTTTCGCGAACAATTCCTAATAAACATATAATAAAATCATGTAAATGATATATGATAAAATTATGTAATCATATTTAAATTAAAAATTGAAAATTAATTTATACATTATAATAATAAAATTGCAATATTAAATTATTAAGATTAAAAGTAAATAAATGCAAACTCATGTGAAACCAAGTCTCATAGAGATTTCCGTTATCAATTTTTATTTTTTTATTCACTAAATATTCAAACAATCAAACTTTTACATGTTTAATTATTTTCTAATAAACAATGAACAATGATTAAAATCTTTTGAAGGTTAATCAGGATCGCGCCTGAGACTTTGTAAAAATAGATATTAATTAATTTAAACTGTGAATATATTGAAATATTTGTATAAATTTTAAGGAAATAAAATTATATAAAAGGATCAAAATTATTAAAAGTGTGAATTATAAGTATATCATAAAATTTTAATTCTAATATATATTGCATTTTAAAAATATATATAATAATAAACTAAATAATAGCTTTAAGAAATTAGAGTGATTAAAAATTATAATAAAATTAATTAAATATTTAATTAAATTTTGTTGCAATATGATATATCTATTTGAATTATTTAATTTACCTTTAATTACTGGTGTACCATTATCGAATTCGATTATTTTATCTGCAGGTTGTTGAGCGTTGCCATTTAAAAGGGCTCTCGATGGGCTACTGGTGACAATATTTCTTTTATATTTGCAGAGCGCAGCGTCTTTAAACACGTCCAACATTTCGCTGACGCGTGCCGCGTATCCCGCCAATGCGACTAATTCCTGTTTCAATATAAAAATTAGATTAATATATTCTCTTGGACGTATCTTTAAAATATATTTAACCTTGATGTTTATTCTTTTATTTTTTATAACGCACACCAAACAGGTTTAAAGAAATCAATAAGTACTAAGGTGCATACTTTATAAGATGACATCAGTCGTTCGACAGCATCTGCTCCGGAACTCAAGAGATTTTTCGAAGTGGTCAAATATCTCGTTCGTTCACTCACGCCACCTGATTAATAAATAATAAGCATTATCATTATTTTTATTTATAATGAAAAACATATAAACAAAATCTTTTATTGTTTCTGCACAGTGTATAGATATAGTAACAGTAGAGGCTCCTTAAAAATTTGTGGTATTCTTTATACACATACTTTCACAAACACTAATGTCGCATTTCCCTCTATATCATTATAATAGAGATCACGTGACAGTACACGCAGACGAGTTTCATATGCGTAATTGCCTTTGCGCAAGTGCACGGCAATTGAGCAGCTCGCACTATGAAAAGATACTTGTCAATTTCTGTTTTCCAACATCTTTCGTTTTTATAAAAATTAACGAGACTCTATTCTATAAAAAAATATACGTATATATAACGAGAAAAATTTATCAATCTAATTTATAAGTGATATGACATTGTTTTTTGTTTTCTTTATACGAGATATTCTACTCAGACATTGCGTTATCGTATACGCACCATCGCCGTCTGCGTTAATAATCCCGCTTCCCGATGATGTGGCCGTGTTGTAGAGCAACGGCATAGCAATAACGAAGAGTCCGGTGCCGGACCATACGTATTTCATGAGGAACTGCTCCAACATCACGTACCACAGTTTGACGGCGATAATACGCTGCAAGTGCGTCACCAAAGATTTATAAGCGGAGTTCAGGTAACGATGCTCTGTGTCGTGTCCCCCATAAAATGCAATTTCTTCTGCATGGGCACTGATTCGAGCGTGAGCTTCTCTTAACTTGCCACGTCGCGTTGCTTCTTCGGCAACTAGCTGGCCAAACTTTGGTGAAGTAAAACGCAAAACTTGTCCAGTTAAACCAATAACTGCTATCGCTAATAGTGGTCCTATAGAAAATAAAATACAATAATACCGACAATATAATAATAATAGCAATACGATAGAATCTCTTTATTCTATTGCTCGTTATTCTAAATCAACTCAGTAAATTGAAATTTCTCTTTCGCGCTGCTCTTCTACTATATACAATATTTGCATAACCACGTGACTATACATAGAAAGAGAAAAAAGAGTAAAAGATAAAGAGCGCATAAGGATATTTTCATTCTGTGTATGCGGTATTAGAGCATAGGTGTGGTTTCAGAATAGTCTCGTGGGAACTTTGTCTTGGGGATTCCGGAATAAAGAGATTCATATTTAACAATATAACATAACAATCTCACCTGGTATTGTCTTCGCACCCATTTTATGCGAGAACGAGATAAGGGCGATGCCGACTAAAGCACAGTCTAACAGCGGCTTGGTTAAACTAGAGTACAGGTGAGCTACGGAACTGGCTAGTTCGGACAAGTCATCCGTCAGTCTTTGCTCGGCACCGCCAAGTCTAGTGTCTAAAGCTGATACCCTATAGTAAGTCTGCTGACTCAGATACATCTTGTAAGCATGCTTTACCAGACGTTCCCTGCGCAAACAAATCCAAGAATTATATTTTATCTCACAATATTTAATTTTTTCTTTTTCTAGCATCCTACTTGTAGAGGCTCTTCTAAGTTGGAAACTAATTAAATATATACACATACAGGGCATTCCAGGTCAGGTCAATGAAACTCCAGGGTCTTATAGGAAATTGAATTTGGAACAAAAAAGTTTGGATAAACATAGGTCCGGAAACGCTTCGTTAAAAAGTTATAGCTAATAAACTTCGAAAAATCATGTTCTTTTGATAATTTTTAAAAATAACTTCAAAACCCTTCATTCATTTGAAAAAAGTAACAAAATAAATCTGACGGGTAATTAAATAATAAACTAAATTACATCAATTTCATCTAATTCTGATAAGGCGTTCAAAACAAAATAAGCCCAAAACAACGAAAAAAGCAGAAAATTGAAAAAACCACCTTTCGATGGTCTTTGTGTAAACACTACATTCGTAGTGCAAATATTGCAAATGCAAACATAAAAATGTTCTTATTAAATTTTGATCATGATTAATTACTTACAGAGAGTTTATTAGCTACAACTTTTTGACAAAGCGTTTCCAGACTTATGTTTATCCAAACTTTTTTGTTCCAAATACAATTTCCTACAAGACCCTGAAATTTCATTGATCTGATCTGAAACACCCTGTATATATAATATAATTATATATAAACAAAACCAATGTATATCATAAACTGTTAAATTATTTATTTGTTTTTTTCATCAACTACATAAAACGGCATTAGTATCATATATCAGGTCTACCGGAAAGTTCTGTCCGTTTTTGGAATAAAACAAAATACAAATTTTTATTACCGTCAATAAATTTTATTAAATAATCTAATTGCCATTATTATTAATGATTTCTTGCCAGCGTGAGGGCAATTTGTATATCCCATTTTCGAAAAATGTTTTATCTTTTAATGCGAAAAATTGAACCAGTGCTTGTTTGATATCTTCTTCATTTTTGAATTTTTTGCCCCTCAAAAAATTTTGTAAGGTCAAAAACAAGTGATAGTCGGAGGGTGCTAAGTCCGGGGAATATGGTGGATGCGACAGAATTTCCCAGCCTAGTTCTGCAATTTTTTGACGAGTCCCCAAAGCAGCATATGGCCTGGCATTATCATGATGCAGTATGATGTTCTTCCCATTGAACATCGCCGGCCTCTTTTCTTGGACTGCTGTATTTAAATTATCCAGTTGCTGACAATACTTCTCCGAATAATGGCAAATACATTATTTAATAAAGCTTATTGACGGTAATAAAAATTTGTATTTTGTTTTATTCCAAAAACGGACAGAACTTTCCGCGGTAGACCTAATATTTAAACAAACTTCAGATGATTTTTAAAGTGACAAAAAAGATGATGCTGTGACGAAATTTTTATAATCATATTTACTTCTTTCTTCTAAACCAGATAAAACTCCTCTCTTTTTAATCACAGTTAAAACATGGAGAAAAATATAATTTTAAGCTCCTCATGATATTGTAATAAATACAAAACTATTATAATATTATAATTACAAAAGAGTTCTGCATTACTATTAATTGTTAGATTATATATGTCTGAGAGCACACAAAATCTTGGCATAATTCTTGCGTTTTTGACGCAAGAAAGAGAAACCCAGTAAATACTGCTTGTTATAATAATCGCACTGAAATAATATAATATATATAAATTATATTATATATTAATATATGTAATACATTGCATGTGTTATTATGCAACGTTATAAGCTACTATAACAAAACACTTTGTATTCAAGTTAATACCACGGGTAGATATAAAACCTGCCAAGCCCTGATATTAAGATTAAAAATGTTCCGTGTATCTACTTCTATCAGTTAAAAAATTTCTGATATAATCTCCCAATAAGGGATTTAGAATATTAAACTGATTATTCGTGAAAATCGGACAGATGAATGAAATTATTCGTGCTGCGAAGCAAGAGACGTAAAATAAGACGTGAAGCAGATGTAAATATATTCAACTCTCATACATGTATAATAAAAATATAAATAAAATTTTGAATTTTATAAACTAAATAAATTATTTAAAAATATTTTAGTTACATTTTATTATTTATATATTTATTTATATATTATTGTAATAGGATCAATTCTTTGTATTATGAGATATACTACACCTATACATATAACATTCTTCTAACTGTTTATTGAGAAGATACGCCTTACACTATTGTACCGTTGTGTTATCAGTGGCGGGTTTCAAGATCCGCAAACCCCGAGCAAATTAATATCAACAGTTATTTTCAGCTGTATCGGGAAAAAGAGGACCAATTAAAGCCTGAGCGCAGATATTAATGCATAAATATTTATTTATATGTATGCGTGCATGTGTATGGCATTGAAGAAAAATTTTAAATCGATCGAAAAATTTGGTATAGATGTAAATAGAAAAAAGAAACAAACCTCGTTCTTTTCAAAAATTTTTTTTCAGATATTTAATATCTTTATATTTTGATTACTGCAAATTAATTTTTCATTACTTTTAACTTTTTAGATGATAGATTTGAATTGACCATTATTATTTTAAATGTAGCTCGCATTTTAATTGGCTATATAATTATGTAATTACTATTCTTAATTAGATAAAAAAAATTAATTAAAGATATAAGAACTTTAGTTTTTTTATTATATTGACCAAAAAATATAAAGAAAAATAATATTATATCTAAAAACAATAATAGGAAAAAACAAATTTTGTTTTTTTCTATGAAAAAAAACACGTTTTTTTCAAATGTTTTTAGAGTTTGGCATCTTGCAATCATAAGTGATATAAATATATTACGTTTCAGCTAGTTCTGATGCTCTTTTGGCCCTCCTCTTCGAATAGTGATTAATTTTATCGAAGAATTTTTTTTCACATTCTCTATCTTTTTAGCTGTACTTTTTGTGTGTATCTTGTTTATATTTTGTCTTCTCTCTATTTTTCCAAGCTCACAATTTCTCAACTTTCTGAATATATTTTATATCGTAGATAAAATAAATAGATAACGTGTAAGATAAGGTAGAGCTAGGATAAGCAATTTCCATTTTCATCTTAAAAAGATAAAAAAGGAAGGCGGTTGAAGGGATCTGAGAAAGGACTGGGTCATTCATCATTTATAATATATAAAATTTTAATTCATAGAACGTGAAGAAATAAATGATACTCCTTAAAGGGGACAGATATAGACACAGATTTAAATATAGTAGAATAAAGGTCCATTTACACTTATCCGTTCCGTTTCCGTAACATGCACGTCCGTGCACGGATGCTAGATTCGATTCTATATGATTAAATCTAATTTTTTTTTTTTTTTTTTAAATACAGGGTATCTATCCAAAGCTTGTAAAAAAATGTTCTAAGAATATCCTGATTTTCAGGTAATTTTTTCAAAATTCCAAGTAAAATTAGAGAATTCTAAAATAGAACTTTTTAAAATAAGTTTTTTTGTGTGCGTTTTCTAATGCTTTTCACTCATACAAAGGAAAAATAAACTATTTAAATTTTAAATATTAAATTTAAAAATGACTGAAAAGAACTGAATGACTTTTGTAAGATAAGCATTTTTCATTTGCATAATATTTTCATTTTCTATCATTAATTGTAAAAATTACAATAAAAAATGTGTACTTAGTATTGCGTATTCAGTATTTTTTTGCTATGACAATGAACATATAATCAAAGAGAGAAAGATATATATTTATAATATATTTGAAACATATAATTCACAATTAATGGCCGATCAGATTGCCGATACTTGCAATATAAGAATAAAATGATCAAAGAGAGAATTTTTGAAAAAATTCCCTGAGTTTGAATAAAATTCTATGAAAATTCCCTGATTTTTCAAGGTAAAAACGTAATCCCTGAGAATTCCAGGTTTTCTAGGTTTTTCTAGGCAGTAAACATCTTGAAATATAAACTTTTATATTACATTCTACAATCGCAGGAAACAAAATATAGATAAATCCATCCGTTTCAGCACAATCTATACTTTATTTCTTTCTTTTTTCTTTTTTTCTCTCTTTAAACTTGTTTCAATTGATATAAAATTGATAGATTAATTGAATTAATTATAATTCATTCTCATAGATAACTAAATTAAATTCGATTGATATAAAAATATTGATATAATTCATAGATAATTGAATTAAATTGAATTGATATAAAATATTGATATAATTCATAGACAGTTGAATTGAATTAAATTGATATAAAAAAATATTGATATAATTAATAGATAATTGAATTAAATTCAATTGATATAATATTGCTAAAATTCATAGATAATTGAATTAAAAGATATAATTTTAAAAGACGAATAAAATTTAAAATCGAATAAAATTTTATATGAGAGAAAAAAGACACAATTGGAAAAAAAGACACACTGAAACGATACACCTAAAAAGAACATTCATTCATCACGTGAAAAAGACGATGGAATGTGAAAAAAGCATGCCTCGCAAAACGCACTACTGCGTTCTGAAAAGAACGGATATAGACATCCCCACTCTCACATACGTTAAAGAAGTAGAAACGTAGATACAGCAGGAGCGTACCTAAAGCTAAGCGCCAGTCGGCATTCGAGGTATCTGATGGCGGAATTGACGAAGGTAGCGGGTAGAGCGATGGCGAACCATCGTCCGAGCATCAGGCCGAAGCCGCGTACGTCGCGCAAAACTATCCTCTTCACGATCTGACCCTCCAGCTCGGCCACGTAGACCGACAGGAAGGTCCTGGCCAACAACGTCAGCGTCGCGCACGCCAAAAGACCCATCTCTCGGCTTCGCCATCCCGGTACCATGATCCTCAGCAGCATGATCAGCTGTCGAAGAAAATCGCGATCCAATCCCACCGATGACCTTTGTTTTTCCCCATTGCCACTTCCGGTAGTCCTCTCTTTGTCGGGAGGATCGTTGCCGCTTCGGAGAACGGTACCGTTCTCGTTGGACCCTTTGGAATGACACTGGTCCTGGCCTCTCTTCCGGATGGATGATTTGAAACAGGCGAGGATGTGCGGATAGGTGAGCTTGAGGAGATAGAGGGCCGCGGCGGTGCCGGCGACGCCGCGCGTCAGCGTCTTCTGTCGCACGCCGTAGCGCGCGGACGCGCCGTCGATCAGCTTCGAGAACACCGACGACATTCTTCGTTGTCTTGGTGCCCCCGTTGAAGAAACGGACGAGTCTCAACGGATCTCAATAGCGCGCATCTCGCGCTACCGATGGAATCACGACGACGATAACGACGAGGAAGCATCTACGGCTCCACCGCACCGCTAAACTCTTCTCGGTGACTTCGCGCCCGGTCCACGCGCTTATTTTAGAAGCGCGATCGAGAGGCGCCTCACTCGATTGGATACGCGGGTTATGTGTTCAGAGCGCGCGCACGAATGACCGCTCGGGCCGGCCACCAGCTGGCGACTGATGCTTCACGCTTGACGCCCTGACGTTCGCAACGCTCACTGACGCCTGTGCTGACTGCTGACGCCTGACGTTTGCTCTCGCGCGATATACGCGACCTATGGAAGAACTAAACTCTCTCGTATCTCGCAGTTAGTATAGCTACGCTGTGTTGCACGAATAGTTATCTCCATGACGATTCCCCTCATTCTTTGCACTAGTAAGCGAATTAAAGTCTCTTATTTACTCAGTGGCGAGACGCAATCGTTCGATTTAACGACGCGATAAATGATTCATGAAATTCATGAATAAATTATTCCAGATTATTTTTTTTACGAGACTCTCTATAATCTCCCGTAAGAAAAAGAAAGAACCATTGAATAATCTTTTAAATTTCGAGAACTTTTTCAAGATGAAGAATTTTTAAAACCCTGAGGGAGAAAGAGAGACAGAGAGAGAGAGAGAGAGAGAGAGAGAGAGAGAGAGAGATTTTAAAAACTAACTCTCGCCCGTTAAATAGATTTATACATATTTATATTCTTTTTTACACATCTATTTAGATTCTTATATTTTTTGCTTAATTATCACACAACATTTATGTAAAAGCATTCTGCAAAACTGAAGCTTTTGTAAAAAAATATTTCATATGCAACGACTTATGTACAAGTAATACATTTATTACTTGTGTTTATTATGTTTCGCTTTATAGATTTTGTTTTATGCACACACATACGCACGCGCGCATACACATCTTTAAGTTTACTTCGTGATTTTTTGTTCATTTCAATATATATATCCTCAATAAATTTCTTTACTCTCTCTCTCTCATCTATTTCTCTCTATTATTCATATATTATATATATATTTTTAAATGTAATAAAAAAATGAAAAAATAAATACGATATCGATAAAAAGTCACGTGCTATTTTTATTCTAAAAAATCCGCTTCTTTTATTGAAAATTTATAGTTTTAAAATTAGTTGTTTGTTTTTTAATTACATACTTGATATTATTTTTTGTACATGTTTAAAATTTAATGAACAGAAAATAAGTGAATTCTATATTTATTACAATTAATGAGACTGAGAAGCTTTTGTAAAAAAATATTTCATATGCAACGACTTATGTACAAGTAATACATTTATTACTTGTGTTTATTATGTTTCGCTTTATAGATTTTGTTTTATGCACACACATACGCACGCGCGCATACACATCTTTAAGTTTACTTCGTGATTTTTTGTTCATTTCAATATATATATCCTCAATAAATTTCTTTACTCTCTCTCTCTCATCTATTTCTCTCTATTATTCATATATTATATATATATTTTTAAATGTAATAAAAAAATGAAAAAATAAATACGATATCGATAAAAAGTCACGTGCTATTTTTATTCTAAAAAATCCGCTTCTTTTATTGAAAATTTATAGTTTTAAAATTAGTTGTTTGTTTTTTAATTACATACTTGATATTATTTTTTGTACATGTTTAAAATTTAATGAATAGAAAATAAGTGAATTCTATATTTATTACAATTAATGTTTTTTTTTTTTAAATTATATTTTGTTACCCTTTTTACATGTGAAATAAGTGTAATGCGAATAAAAATTAATAAAATAAATAGAATACGCGAAACAAAAATGTATGAGGTTTGTTACACTTACTGCGAATGCAATTGCGTTCTTGCATGACGCTTTTAGTCGGATGTATTCAGTTTTTGTCTACTCATATCATGCTATTGCAAGGTCAATGCACCGCCCTGATTCATATCTAGCTGACTGTATCTTCCTTTTCCTTCTCATCATAATTCACTGCTTTACCGTGCAGTTGCTTCTTGTATATCTTGCCAAATCATAAATTACAATATATACATAATAAAACGATCGAACTGCGAAGAGAATATAAAAAAATAGATCTAATTAAATTTATATATTATACAGGGTGTTCCAGGTCAGATCAATGAAACTTTATGATCTTATAGGAAATTGAATTTGAAACAAAAAAGTTCCTATAAACATAGGTCCGGAAACGCTTTGTTAAAAAGTTATAGCTAATAAACTTCGAAAAATCACGGTTTTTTATGATTTTTAGAAATAACTTCAAAACCCTTCATTCATTTGAAAAAAGTAACGAAATAAATCTGATGAGTAATTAAATAACAAACTAAATTACATCTATCTCATTTAATTCTGATAAGGCGTTTAAAAGAAAAAATAAGCTTAAAATAACGAAAAAAACAGAAACTTAAAAAACCACTTTTCGATGGTCTTTGTGTAAACACTACATTCGTAGTGCAAATATTGCACAAATACAAATATAAAAATGTTCTTATTACATTTTGATCATAACTAATAACTTACAGACAGTTTATTAGCTATAACTTTTTAACGAAGCGTATCCGGACTTATGTTTATACGAATTTTTTTGTTCCAAATTCAATTTCCTGTAAGACTCTTATTGACTTGACCTGGAACACTTTGTATATAATTAATACATATTAAAAGAGATAATATAAATTACAAAAGGTGCTCTGTCACAGTTTTGATATTGAAAAAGATTAAAAAATATTATTAATCTTTATGCAATTTTATAATTATAATATTTTTTAATTATTGAGATCTCGATTTAAACGAAATGATTGTCGAGATTAGATTATATTCTATTAATAAATAATAATAATAATAATAATCTTTTTCTTTTAACACACTTTGCGTGAATAAATAAAATATAAAATAAATAATATACATTAATATCTATAATATATAAATAATATGTAAAATGTTTTCCTTAAATTATCAATGCGAAAACAGTCGCAAACTGGCTATTGTCGCGATAATGTAGCAATATTTGTATTATCTAATAAGCTCCACTTTGACCTTTTATATCAGTAGTGGAATTTATTGCTACTGTCGAGACGAGATCCATTAGCATATTGTATTCTTCATTATTTCAATATATTTATTCATAAATCTCGAAGATAGAAACACATATATCGTGCGAAGAAAATAAGCAATTATGGAAGCTTCATCGCCTCGTTAATTTTGTTTTTATATAAAACACGCAAAATTTGAAATATTTATATTTAATTATCTATTTTATTACCGTCTAAGAAACTCGGGAAATTATTTGCTCTTGTAATATCCTACTCTTAACGATCATTATCCGTGATCAAATCGTAAAATACATGTTGCGTATTTAATATCTATAAAAAATGCCTATTATTGTCATCCTTAATAATATTTTTTATTATTCATATAAGACTCGAAGACTTACGTGAGCTGCTTATAAATGTCCTCTATCACATGATAAATCGATAATGTTGTTCGCTTCGATCTTACACAATCTACGCAAATGTCTTGACAGAATATTGTCAACTCATCAATTGTTTAATATTTATATATATCATGATGACTATCATAACGAGTGCTTTTTTTGGTTCATCAACTTTTTCTATAGAAAAAAAATATTGATATTAATTTCTAACTCAAATATGTATGCTAAATTTTACATATTGCATAACGCAAATATTATTATTAATTTAACTACGCGCTCGGGGCATTTTGGTCCATCATTATCTAAAGTATAATTTGCAATCGCAAAATATATGCTTTAAAACAGTATAGCAATTATAATTTTATATAATAATTTATCTTGACATCGTTTTTGTTACAATAAAAATAATTAGCTTTTGCTGTAACGATTCTATCTCCATCTATTATATAATATAATTATTATCTAGCTACGTGTTCTAGCTATTTACTATGCAAGAATATATCAGCGAACTGATACCGCAATGCAAATTTGCGTGTTCAAACAAATTCATTGATACAAAAGACAAATGACAATAACATGGTAATGCGATCGAAGAGCCATTGTATGCAATTGTTTACTTAGTATCGATTGCTATTAATAATGCATATTTGGTAATTGCGTTTCGTCGATCAAACTCGTGTTATTTTCAAATATTTATTCATCTGATCTGACATACAAAAGTAAAACAATTATATGTATGAAAGGATTAATTATTATTTACCTTATTTATTTTCGTTACTTGTTAGATTCAAAATTTTGTATACAATTAACAATAGAACGAATTCTGAAACATAAAAATAATCAATGGATTGATTTATGACACTATAGATGAATATACTATATGTGAGCGGGCTATTGACTGAAGATTGGTCACGATCCCGGTACATACATAAAATGTTTTAAAAGTCTAATTCGCAACAAAAATTTGAGGATCTAAAAAACATAATTTTACTGCAAATTTTTTATATTTTTAAAAGATGTTGAAAAACTTGAGTCATTAAACAAAGAGAGAAAACATATGTAAGCATATAACACTACAAATAAATATTTTACATATGCATTGAAATGCTAATAATCAATTAATATTAATTATAAATTAATTAACTATGTTAATTTGTGGTGAATGTTATTTAATATTAATTTTCTAAATTATTACAATGTTAATGAATTAATATATTAACCGTGACCATGATTGGTCTTTATGATAATTACGCCCGTCACTATTACTAATGCATATTTATCTTCAACGTAACAATGCGATAAAGATACGTAGCTGCTTGAAAGAAAAGAATTTATGACAAAAGATTTGTCAATGCAAAGAATAAATAATAATTCTCTGAAAAATTTATTTCTTAATTTTAGAATTTTAAGTTTTGTGTGTGTGTGTGAATCTTAATTAAAATAAATCTTAAAAATCTATCTAAATAAAAATAAATCTATCTAAATATTTTACGCATTTACGTTTAATCAAGAGATGTTCTACTTACATTTCTTTTAAAAGAAATCGCGCTCGAGTTTTTAAATTAGTGAAATGTTATGAATTGACATATTAAGCGTGACCGTGATTGGTCTTTATGATATATGCGCGTGTCATTATTACATTAATGCATATTTATCTTTAACGTGAGAATATGATAAAGACACATGGTTGCTTGAAAGAAAAGAATTTATAACAAAAGATTTGTCAATGCAATGAATAAATAATAATTCTCTGGAAAATTTATTTTTTAATTTTAGAATTTTAAATTTTGTGTATGTATATGAATGTTAATTAAAGTAAATCTTAAAAATCTGTATTTAAACATTTTATGTATTTACGTAAAATCAAGAGATGTTTTACTCATATTTCTTTTAAAAGATATTACGCTCGAGTTTTTAAATTAGTAAAATATTAATGAATTGACATATTAACCGTGACTGTGATTGGTCTTTATGATATATGCGCGTGTCATTATTACATTAATGCATATTTATCTTTAACGTGAGAATACGATAAAGACACATAGTTGCTTGAAAGAAAAGAATTTATAACAAAAGATTTGTCAATGCAATGAATAAATAATAATTCTCTGGAAAATTTATTTTTTAATTTTAGAATTTTAAATTTTGTGTATGTATATGAATGTTAATTAAAGTAAATCTTAAAAATCTGTATTTAAACATTTTATGTATTTACGTAAAATCAAGAGATGTTTTACTCATATTTCTTTTAAAAGATATTACGCTCGAGTTTTTAAATTAGTAAAATATTAATGAATTGACATATTAACCGTGACTGTGATTGGTCTTTATGATATATGCGCGTGTCATTATTACATTAATGCATATTTATCTTTAACGTGAGAATACGATAAAGACACATAGTTGCTTGAAAGAAAAGAATTTATAACAAAAGATTTGTCAATGCAATGAATAAATAATAATTCTCTGGAAAATTTATTTTTTAATTTTAGAATTTTAAATTTTGTGTATGTATATGAATGTTAATTAAAGTAAATCTTAAAAATCTGTATTTAAACATTTTATGTATTTACGTAAAATCAAGAGATGTTTTACTCATATTTCTTTTAAAAGATATTACGCTCGAGTTTTTAAATTAGTAAAATATTAATGAATTGACATATTAACCGTGACTGTGATTGGTCTTTATGATATATGCGCGTGTCATTATTACATTAATGCATATTTATCTTTAACGTGAGAATACGATAAAGACACATAGTTGCTTGAAAGAAAAGAATTTATAACAAAAGATTTGTCAATGCAATGAATAAATAATAATTCTCTGGAAAATTTATTTTTTAATTTTAGAATTTTAAATTTTGTGTATGTATATGAATGTTAATTAAAGTAAATCTTAAAAATCTGTATTTAAACATTTTATGTATTTACGTAAAATCAAGAGATGTTTTACTCATATTTCTTTTAAAAGATATTACGCTCGAGTTTTTAAATTAGTAAAATATTAATGAATTGACATATTAACCGTGACTGTGATTGGTCTTTATGATATATGCGCGTGTCATTATTACATTAATGCATATTTATCTTTAACGTGAGAATATGATAAAGACACATGGTTGCTTGAAAGAAAAGAATTTATAACAAAAGATTTGTCAATGCAATGAATAAATAATAATTCTCTGGAAAATTTATTTTTTAATTTTAGAATTTTAAATTTTGTGTATGTATATGAATGTTAATTAAAGTAAATCTTAAAAATCTGTATTTAAACATTTTATGTATTTACGTAAAATCAAGAGATGTTTTACTCATATTTCTTTTAAAAGATATTACGCTCGAGTTTTTAAATTAGTAAAATATTAATGAATTGACATATTAACCGTGACTGTGATTGGTCTTTATGATATATGCGCGTGTCATTATTACATTAATGCATATTTATCTTTAACGTGAGAATATGATAAAGACACATGGTTGCTTGAAAGAAAAGAATTTATAACAAAAGATTTGTCAATGCAATGAATAAATAATAATTCTCTGGAAAATTTATTTTTTAATTTTAGAATTTTAAATTTTGTGTATGTATATGAATGTTAATTAAAGTAAATCTTAAAAATCTGTATTTAAACATTTTATGTATTTACGTAAAATCAAGAGATGTTTTACTCATATTTCTTTTAAAAGATATTACGCTCGAGTTTTTAAATTAGTAAAATATTAATGAATTGACATATTAACCGTGACTGTGATTGGTCTTTATGATATATGCGCGTGTCATTATTACATTAATGCATATTTATCTTTAACGTGAGAATATGATAAAGACACATGGTTGCTTGAAAGAAAAGAATTTATAACAAAAGATTTGTCAATGCAATGAATAAATAATAATTCTCTGGAAAATTTATTTTTTAATTTTAGAATTTTAAATTTTGTGTATGTATATGAATGTTAATTAAAGTAAATCTTAAAAATCTGTATTTAAACATTTTATGTATTTACGTAAAATCAAGAGATGTTTTACTCATATTTCTTTTAAAAGATATTACGCTCGAGTTTTTAAATTAGTAAAATATTAATGAATTGACATATTAACCGTGACTGTGATTGGTCTTTATGATATATGCGCGTGTCATTATTACATTAATGCATATTTATCTTTAACGTGAGAATATGATAAAGACACATGGTTGCTTGAAAGAAAAGAATTTATAACAAAAGATTTGTCAATGCAATGAATAAATAATAATTCTCTGGAAAATTTATTTTTTAATTTTAGAATTTTAAATTTTGTGTATGTATATGAATGTTAATTAAAGTAAATCTTAAAAATCTGTATTTAAACATTTTATGTATTTACGTAAAATCAAGAGATGTTTTACTCATATTTCTTTTAAAAGATATTACGCTCGAGTTTTTAAATTAGTAAAATATTAATGAATTGACATATTAACCGTGACTGTGATTGGTCTTTATGATATATGCGCGTGTCATTATTACATTAATGCATATTTATCTTTAACGTGAGAATACGATAAAGACACATAGTTGCTTGAAAGAAAAGAATTTATGACAAAAGATTTGTCAATGCAAAGAATAAATAATAATTCTCTGAAAAATTTATTTTTTAATTTTAGGGTTTTAAAGTTTGTACGTGTGTATGAATCTTAATTAAAATAAATCTTAAAAATCTGTAATTAAATATTTTATGCATTTACGTGAAAGTAAGAGATGTTTTACTTACTTTCTTTTAAAAGAAATCGCGTTCGAGCCCTTCTCGAAACGCACTAGATCATTCCCTTTGCATCGCAAAATATACTTCCTGCTCAGATTTCATACTTTGTCGACTATATTCAGTATTGCTCTCACTTTCAAAGAAAGTGGTTTTGTAGGTAGAAGATGTGGTTATGTGCAGAAATAACATATGTTGCGCGAACGAATATAAATTTGCATCAAACATGGCTTTTCATCTTATTTAATTCTTTATAGGATGGATAACACACACATATGCATAGACAAAGACTAAAACTATTTTTATGCTTATTAAACCGTTGCATATAAAATCTCGTTTTAATATAAACAATTTTCAATTAAAAAATTTCGAGAAAATAAAATATATTAATATCTAATTAAAGCTATTTACTCTATCTATCTCTGTTTATCTATCTACATACAAATGCTTTGATTTTACAGTCGTACTTTTGATTACACGCGAGTATATATATATATCTCCTTCTTTTCTCGCGTGCGCAATTGCGATATTGAGCATGTAATCTACATGTTTTGCAATTATTCCAATTATTTCCATAGTGTTCTATAATACAAAAAAATATAATTGAGAAATCGGACCACGGTACTGTAGAAATGCGATGTTGAAAGCAGCCAATTGCTTCATAAAAACTATCACGCAAACTCGATTCTTGCGCGAAAAAAGTGGATTTCTTCGTTATTTTTATTGCGAGCCTAAATTTGTGTTAAACAAAATTATAATAAAATTAGAATTTAAATATAGCTAGACACAAAATTATCTGTGATTTTTGATATATTAAATTCAATTTAAAAAATATTGAAAAATATATAATATATTGCAAATATTAAAATAGTGAATATGTGCTATTTTAGTCAATTTTTTATTATTAAAATGATGGATTTTGAAATAGGCGAGTGTGTAATAATCTTAACTATCAAGAATCACGGAAATAAGTTTAAAATATTTTTACATTAATATTATTTTTTATCCTTCGCGAGTAATAAGGATTTTATATTTATTCATGCAAATGATAAAATTTATTGCATATTTAACATTCGATACTAATATTTCTACGTAAAAACAAAGCTACAATGAAAAAATTATAATGTCTTGCTTGCAATTTTTCGCTCCGTTTTAATAATTAAAAAACGATTAATCGATTATTCATATAGAATTCGTATTTTTGATAAACAATATAAATCTATTTTCCAAGTTTGAGGCATTGCACTTTGTTTAACATACACTTCAAAGACCTATTAAAAATTTGCTCAAGAATTAATTTAAAAGGATTGTTAGGTAAAACATCTCTTATTAAAAACTTAAATGGATCGGAATGAATAATATACCATTAAAGTCTTAATTATACAACACATTAATGCGCATGCCCGCACGTACATTAATGTTATTATTAAAATAATTATAGTTTTATATATAGTATTCTCATTATTTATTAGATTTCTCTTTTTTTCTCTTCTTATCTCTCTTTTTTTCTCTCTATTTCTCTTTCTATTAGACTTAATCAAATAAACACGTTTCTCCATATTGTGACATTTGAGTAATCGGTGAAGAAGTAATTGTCTGTCAAAATTACAAAGTTTCCCTGTTAAATGTAAACTCGTTGCTTTTTAATCTTTGACAATGTGTACTACAATAATTCTGAGTGAATCTTTGTATCTCCGGGCATTAGATGTTCGTATCATCTTTTCTTTCTTTATCATCAAGTAATTATGCGTTACTATTCTCGTATCGTCATTCGAGCTAAAGTCCTCTTATGCGTTTCTTATTTCATATCATGACGCGGTAATTGTCATTGTATTACGAGAATCGTAGTCTCATTTTATGCATTGCCATATATAAATATTTTTGTTCTACGAAATAGCAGTCGATAATTAGCATGATCAATAATAATAATTTAACAGGCAGTAAGAAAATGTAACAATCTTGAAGAGAAGCCTCGTGATTGTTACTATATGACAGAGACAGAAAAGAGAGAGAGAGAGAGAGAGAGAGAGAGAGAGAGAGCCATTAATTAAATAAAAAATACATATTAACTTATCTTTTTACGTTTTAATGATAAATTTATGTTTTATATTGTATATTTCAGAGAATAATAGAGAGAGTGTGTATGCGGAGAAATCTCTCAGAGATCATGTACTTTCTAATGAAGCATTTTTCGGACGTTTCAATATGTGTGTAGTATAAGGGTTAATTATAATATTATTTCTAAACATACTTTCTTGGAGAAAAATCGGTTTTTGTTTGCAATAGCCCAATAGATCATCTAAAATGGGTGTAACGAGAAGAGACATAAGAGCGGAGATGCTGCGGCAGATCTTAAATTCAAAAGAAACGTTGGGGAAAGCGGAAGCGAGAAAGTAAGAGTTTACAGCCGTGGGCTGATTTCTTCAACGATCACTTTCGATCTCCGTTCGCGAACAGTACCTCTGTTTAAAGATTAAAATTTAAAATTTGTTATTATTATTACTCTCCGTATCAAATAAAGGAATAAATAATACAGTTTGCTTACCTTATCGAAGACGAGTGTCGCGCTTACAATTAATTGTTATCGGCGGCCTTCGTACGCACGAGCTAATAATAATACGAGATAATGATTTTCTTTCTTTGTTTTGTTAGTCAAAGGTGAATCTTTGATCAAACTAATACATATACGATTCGAATCTATACAAGGTGTCCTAGACCACTCGTATACCCCTTTTCTTTCAGTAGTTTTTGAAAGAAAAGGGGTGTACGGGTGGTGTAGGACACCCTGTATATAAAATTAAAGTTTACTTATCAGGACGGCGTAGTTCGAAAAATCCATCAGTCCTTTTTCGGATAATTTCTTTCGCGATGGAATGGAAGATATATCGGCATGACTTGTCAATAATCATCGAATATTTATGCAAGATTCAAGGCAAAACAGTGACATCTTTTATGTGACATAGAACTCTCGCTTGGAATCTTTTTCTTCGACATCTCGCAAGCGAAAGTATCGCGGAATTTCTTATATGTCGCTTTTGCTTATATGAAAATATGAGAATTACTGTATATTATTAAACTCGAATTCGACGCTAAACAGATTGATTTGATTTGATTCCATATTATTTTAATGACGTGAATTAAACAATGATTACAATTATGGCATAATTTAGTGTGTATAATATAAAATAATAATTATAAAACTAACAACAGAAATAAAAAAATAAAATTTTGTCTATAGAAATTCAATATAGATATTATAAATACAAAAAATTTTAGTAGATTATATCAACGCATTATATATGTCGTTTATATGTATATTAATTCCATCTCGAATATAATACTGATTAATAAAACGAATATAATCAATTCCTCTTTATCTCATCTTTCCAATTTCTTACTTTTTGATAATTATAGGAAAATGCTGTAACAGTTTTTTCCATCTTGCTTACTTTACGAGATATTTGCGTGCGTTGATTAAAATGACTCACCCTGTATGTTTAGATTAATTACTCTCTTACATATTCTCTAATACCATAACGACTTTTGCTTTATAAACCATTTCTTGTGAAAACATTTGATCATATTATCATATCGATTTCTCCGCATTCGGAAACCATCATTACATAAGTTGCCATACTTTTCTCTTCTTCTTTTTTTCTCTTTTTCTTTTTATGGCTTTTTTGTTGAAAAGTTTGTTATGTTCTCTAATTTCTTGCTGGAAGTGATGTTTTTGCGGATGTCACGCGTAAATAAATTAATAATAATTGTGCAAAGTACAATACATGTGTTCACGCAATGCCGCGCGATACGTCGCTTTTTATTCGATATAAACGTCAGCGAGAGAGATGATACTCATTAATTCGAGAATAAAATATGCAATGTATACTGTGTGTAAAAAATTAATGCATTTTAGTACATATAAACCGTCGGTTCAATAGTAATAATAATGACATTTTATATATATATATATATATAAAATAATAAAATAATGTAAATGGAAAAAAATTATAAAGTAATATTGTCAATGTATTACTTATATATAATTTTAATACACTCTCTACTCTGATGGATCATGGAGGAATTATTTTGTATAGGCTCTTTGAACCAAATATTCTTTTAATTAAAACTTCTTTGGAACATTTTGTATTATATTATATATTAACTACAGATTAGATCACAGCATCTCTTATAATACTCTTATGGATATACATTTCTTTAGTTATTATAAATATATACATTTTTATACACAATGGCTTTTTAAACAATTGTGTATAAAGATTAATTCTTTTTTGTAATTTGGGTCCTTTTTTGGCAAGCATAAGGACAAAAAACAAACGACATAAGAAATCAGTAGCAACGGTTCAGCTATTATCCAACAATATGATAAATTGAGTAATTCAACAATGTATCCAACGATTAGAATAAGATAAACGATCTGCAAAACTATCGATTATTTTTTTTAGAATTTATACAATCTCCTAATAAAAATAATATTAATATAACATTTGCGATATATGTAATACTATAATATCTGACTGCTTTTTCATTAATCATCCTATAAATAGCAGTCTTAACATTGTTCCATAATTTTTTTCTTAGATTTTATATTTTAGGTACGTTAAAAGAGACAAATCTCAGGTACATTATCATGAGAGAGATATAAAAATATCACTATTGAATAAAATTCTAATGATATCTTATATAAATTCTGCCCATTTAAAATTTAATCATGTATAACGCGCTTATTTTAAATATATATATATATATATATATATATATATATATATATATATATATATATATATATATATATATATATATATATATATATATATATATATATATATATATATATATATATATATATATATATATATATATATATATATATATATATATATATATATATATATATATATATATATATATATATAATATATCTTTTAAATGTTTATTTTATTTTTCAATATAAACTTTAAACCCGAGAGTTCAGAGAAAAATGTTGAGTATTACTCTTTGTAAGAGATCGAAGATCGAAGGCACAGCGTCTTACAGATTAAAGTTTGATCCGTTACTCATTAATTGTCATTGTCGTTGGCGCTGCCTTGACATTTCTTTTGGCTTGACCACTGCTTCTTGAACCTACAATTCATAGAAATCATTATTTATGACGGCACATACATATATTTATTGAATGATTTTAAGATAGATAGATAAAAAGATATGGATATAATTATAGTTAATTGCGCAAGAATGAAGACTTTTTGTCTGATTAAATTAATAGAGAACAATCCAGAGATCTGCATACAGTTTTATTATGCGAGAGTCGTTTAGATTCTTCGGCAATAAACATAATTATAAAATTATATTAATAAAATTATATATACACGTTTATCATAGTACATTTAATCCATTAACATCCAAAGTCTTATTTTCAAAAAACACAACTTCTTTTTAGAAAAAATTATTTTTTATATTTGTTACGCAATCGGTCATTAGATCAGTTACCAAAAGGATTATTATAAGTAAAGTATAATCTCTCTTTCTCTCTTTCGCTCTGTCTCTCTCTAAAGCTTTTAAATAAATGCCTTTTAATTAAAATATTATTATATAATTACGATTTTTATAGCTTATAAGTTTATTTTAAACAATTCATAATTTGCGATGAAATTTTGGAATTTTATATATGTTTCAAATTTTATTTTGGTATCTTTATTCGCGCGTCGTAATAAGTGTGATAAAAAATTAGACTTCGATCGCAAATCGGTTGTGAAATTCGTCAACTGGAACATTTAAATCGTTTCACTAGATTACATTGCGTGTGTATTTCGTATAGCATGCAAAGGTCAAGCTTCAATAAATTAGAATCAAACAATCTGAGATTAAGATTTCCTTGAGATAAAACATGCCCAAATTAATCAATAATTTCAATTAATATAGAAAATTACATTAAAATTTCTACACAAAATGTTTTTTATATTAAAAAAAAACGTGTTTATTTGTACATTCGAAAACTGAGATATTATATAAAAACAAAAAAAAAAGAGAGAGAATTAGTATATTTGATACATTGTATTGAATCAGTGAACCGAGTTGGAATTATTAATTATTTTAATAACGCTTTCTTATATTATTAATTATTTTTGTTTAACAAATTAAAAAAAATATTTCAAGCTTGATTAAAAATCTTAATTACAAATTTTATTAAATTCTATTTGAAATCTTTTATTATCTGCAAAGATAAAGCTTACAGCAAAGAAAAAAATTTTTGGAGTTATATATATTTTCTCTTAATATTGAGCATTATATAATTAATGGCGAAACTCATCTAATGACTGATTGCTTAATAAATATAAAAACCGATTAAAAAAAAAAAAAAAAATGTTATGTTATCTTTTCTCCCAAAAGCACCTTTGAATAAACGTACTTTATATATTTCCCGCACAATTCCCCTAGTCTCTTTTTTAACACGCACAGCCAAGATATTTGGTGTATGGTTAAAAATTATAAGTAGATCATCAATAAGTTGGCGAGCAGGCGTGCTCGACGTGGAACGGATGGTGACAGGCAAAGGTATCATTGTTGCGTAGCAATCTCGACGACACTTTTCGTTCATTGTCAGACACCCTAACATCAAAAGTATATATATATAGATATATAAATTTTACTTTAAATGCAGTTTTATTTAGTATAAAAAATTAAATTGTATTTAAAATAAAATTTAGTCAAAGTATTCTATGTACAAAATCTATTTAATTTATTAAAAATTTGAACTCCAGAAAATTTTTAGTAAATTAATATATATAAACTACTAAAGAAAAAATTTAAACAAATTCTCTCAGAATAAAAAAGAAAAATTATCAACTTACTTAAATTTACTTACTTCAACTCTTCCTTGCTAAGGCGAACAGGCGATCGATTGAAAGGCACATCGTCGTGAGGATACGAAGGTAAGGCTTCCAGTATCCTTGGAGGAGGCTTCTTCGTGGTGTTGATAAAAGTATTGTAGATAGGCCGAGTAGGTTGTTCATCGTTAACCCAGCCACCGCGAATCGCCGATCTGCGCTGATTCGGATTATAGCTGCTGTTGCCGAGCACCGGCGCGCTGCTTTGTAAATTCAGCGCGTTTAGCTGCAGATAGCCACTGCTACCTGCAATCGGCATCGAATCTTCCGAGCCGCCGGATCTGCTCAGACGATTCCCCGGTTCTATATATATATATATTCATGTTATTATTATTAGTTATTTAGGGTGTCTTATTTTTTATATCAAAATATGTCAGATTAAGATATAAAATAACCCGAAAAATACTTAATGAAAAAATACTTTATTATAGTGTTTTGTAAATATCTTGACAAAGGCTACAAGAATATGTAATAAAAAATAGGGGTTTTAATTTAAAAAATTCAACGTGACCTTGATATGAACTTAACAACGCCACCCAAGATCTAACTAATATTCCTATCTTCTTTCCCCCTCAGAACCAAACAACTTTTGTCTAAAAAGTTTCCTTCTAAAACTTACAGGTTTTGAGATGTGAAAGTTAAAATGGGACACCCTGTATATTTATAATATATTCAAATTGAAATATATAATTCACAATCATTGACCAATCAGATTGCCAATGCTTGCAATATAAGAACAAAATAATAAAAGAGAGAATTTTGCAAAAAATTCTTTGAGATCAAATAAAATTCCAAAAAAATTCTCTGATTTTTCAAGGTAAAAACGAAATTCCTAAGAATTCCAGGTTTTCTAGATTTTTCCAGGATGTAAACACCCTGTTATTACAAAATCCAAATTATAATAAAACCTTAACAAAAACTTTAAACATTCTCTTCAAAATCTCTAACAAATCAAACTTTTTATATATTATTATCCATTTATCCATTGAAGACATTTGTATAAAAATACTAACCTAACAAATCCAATACACAAACCCGAAATTTTATTTATTAACTGTTGAATTTCTCGAATACTTTTTTTAGAATGATAAAATAAAAATGTGTGTGTGTGTATGTGTAATAAGAGAAACATATATATATATGTATATTACGTACTGTATAATATACTTACCGAAAGTTTTTGCTTCTCTTGCGTGTGCCAAGAGAGTATCCACTCTACTTCTTCGGAAATAAGTATCCACGACATCCCAACCCCTTTTTTTCTCCATACCTTTACTATTTCCCTCGTTATTATTATCTTGATCACTCTCCTCGTCCTCATCGTTGTTACCGCTGTTATTACTGTTATTATTGAGATCCGCCTTAGATGAAATTCTAGTTGAATAAAGAATATCCCCCCGCGTTACAGGAGCGGCTGGAGGTAGAGGAATGTGAGGAGACACGTCCGGTAATCGCCATCGTCCTAATTCGTCGCACCAGGTTGCCGCCGCCCTCACTGCTGTAAGATCTCGAAAGGGACATCCCGGACGAAGATAAGGTATCATAAGATCGCATAATTGAGATGTCAATAATTCTCTTCGAAGAAGTTCGCGGCGCTCGGCATCCCAAGATGCCTGAAGATCCGCCGCTTCGGCTTCTAGTTGTTTCACTCGCTTTGCCATCCTTTTCAGTGCATCTTCTGTCGATCTGTTATTTCAAAAATAGCGGTAAATTATACGTGTCATATTATTAATAAAATAAAATTGAAACTCTTGAGTACAATTGAAAAAGTACAAATTGAATTTTTTGCTCGATTCCAAGTTAAGCATCAAATAACGCATTGAGAATTGACGAACCTGAGTTGGCCGTAGACTTGGAAGACACTACTATTGGCGTCGTTAGCTTCCAGCGCCCCTACAAGAGCTTCCAGTTTCTTCCTTCTTTTCTCTCTTCTCCTCTTTAGCTCCACATTGCCGATCTCCTCTCCGCCAATCGTCAGTTTTTCCAATTTTCTTAATACATCTTGCAAAGCTGCCTCTCTCTTCTTCCTTCTTCTTTCTATTCGTTCCTTATCCGATTCATCCATTTCTTGAATCTCTTGATTGAGATTTTCATTCTTATCTACATTGTTCATCACATTTAATCCCGATTCATATCGAGACTTTAGGGCTTCTAGCTCTTCTTTTAGCTTCTGAGCCGATAAATTTGAGTTTTCGCATTCTTTTCTCAGCTTCTCCACCTTTATTTATAATTTTCTTTTATTTTTATATTTTATATATAATTTGTATTAATGATGCTAATAAGAATTGCGTCACTTAACTACATTTTTAAATAGAATTTTTTAAAAAGAATATTTAAATACTATCATAAAGTATATAGAAAATCATAGAATTTATAGAGAAAGCAATATATTAATGTATATAGGGTGACCCATGTAAAATGTTACAAGCCAATAACTCTAAAAATATTTGTCGAATCAAAAAGTTGTTCATGAGAAAGTTTCGAGGGGCCTTTCTAACTACGTAAACATAAAGTCGCCCTCGTTCCTCCTTCAAGAATGGCGAGAGATAACTTCAAAAATAATTTTAAATGGAACCCCTTATAAAATATTACATATTCAGATTCTACGAGAAAAAACAAGTAAATTTTATATAACATTTTTGTTTGAAAAATGCTTCTATAAGTTAAGCATTTAAACTTTAAAGTAAAGTGCATTCAAAATGATAAAACCATAAATTAAATGAAAGACCATAGTTTTTTTTTGTTTATTTTATTAAATGTTTGAACTGTTGTCCATTCTCATTTAAACACTTATTTCTTTCTACAAAGCTTGCGCTAGTATGACCCCAGAAATGTTATTTAGGTTATTTAGGTTAGGTTAGGTTAGGCTAGACAAAATTTTGTAGAAAGAGTTAATAAGTATTTAGATGAGAACAGATAACAATTCAAACATTCAATAAAATAAATAAATAGAAAAACTATGATTTTTTATTTAATTTATGGTTTTAACATTAATTTAAATGCACTCTACTTTAAAGTTCAAATGCTTATAACTTTTGATAAAAACATTTTTCAAATAAATGTTTCAAATAAAACTTACTTGTTTTTTCCCATAGAATCCAAATATGTAACATTTTATAGGAGGTTCCATTTGAAATTTAAAAGTTACCCCCGTCCCTCTTAAAGGGAGAGGGAGGGGGCAACTTTATGTTTACACAGTTAGAAAGATCCCTCGAATACATGAAACTTTCTCATAAACAACTTTTTGATTCGACAAATATTTTTAGAGTTATTGGCTTGTAACACTTTATATGGGACCTTATATATGTATTGTATATATATATTATTATATTATATATATACAGGGTGTCCCAAAGCACCCTTGACAACGCTCGTGAGCAAGTAGAGCACAGTAAACTGAACAGAAAAGTCCTGTAACATTTTTT
>NW_021849037.1:15403-16541 GCF_003651465.1 Formica exsecta | reverse complement strand
TTCAATTTGACCTTGATCTGACCTTGGCAACGCCATCCACGGTCAAACAGCTATTACCGTTGATTGTGTCTTTTTAAGCCTTACAACTTTTGTCTGAAATATTTTTCTCTAAAATGCAATGTTTACGAGATATTTGAGTGTATCCAGACTTTCGACACACCCTGTATATATAGGGTACCTGATAATAATCGCCCCACCCGTAATGCGCAGGTAGAGCGGGTTAAGCCGAGTAGGAAAGTCTTCTACCGTTTTGCGATCTTTGCTATAATTAATGAGACATTAATTAAAAAAGATTGGCCAATTCGCACGAATATCAGCGCGCGGCCCCATTGATATGTGATTGCTAGGACACGAGAATCCAGCGCTATGTACCTCATACGTAACCATTGTCATTTGAAGAGCGCTCCTCCCAACACTTTGTCGCGCGTCTAGCAACCGCCAATTTTTGGGTTGTCTCTTTTCGCTGCGCGTTTATACTCGGTCGATCTTTTTTAATTAATTTCTCAATAATTATTACGAAAATCGCAAAATGCTAAAGGACTTTTCTATTATATTTATTTTTAATATTAATATTATACAAGATGTCTGACAAGTAAGTGACCAAACGAAAGGTGGAGGTAGATTGAGTCAAACTAAATCGAAAAGTCCTGAACCATTTTTTTTTATAATGCTTAATAAAGGAATTATTATTGAATAAAGTCTGGCCAATCAGTGCCAACCTTTAGCCGGGCCCACGTCGGTAAGCCGCGCGCCGTGAAGTGTGCGCCGCCGCATACTACCAGGAGACTCAGTTTGACCCAATCTACCTCTACCTTTCGTTTGGTCACTTACTTGTCAGACATCTTGTATAATATTAATATTAAAAATAAATATAATAAATAATAATTACAAAAGCTAATTCATTAAAATTATTAAGAGAAAGAGTTTATATGTTTTTAAAATTATAAATTATTGAGGGTAATACGAATAAAAAATTCATAAAATTGTTATATCACCTCTTCGGTGTATTGCTTCTCCTTCAAATTTTCTCCCTGTTCCTCTATTTCCTTCTGGAAGTCCAATCCAACATTTAATTGATCACTAGAATCAAGCAACTTTCTCAAACGTTGAAGTTCCAACTGATACTGTCTGAGAAGAG
>NW_021849037.1:12329-15368 GCF_003651465.1 Formica exsecta | reverse complement strand
AGCGTCTTTGGGGTCTTCATTAACAATGGGTTTGTTCTTGATACAACGAGCTCGGGCGGCATAGCGCAAAGTACTGAGGGTCTCTTCAGCATCAATGTCGCTTGGGCTCACGCAGGCGATCATTAGAGTTCTGGCATTTCCACCCAGACTATCTCGCAGCAGTCTTGTCAGTTTACTATCCCTGAAGAACATTTTATTTTTTATCCGTAATATTTTCCATTATGTTTTTATCTACTACAACAATAAATAATAAATCAATGAAATTTGTGGATAAATTGTGTATATAATATAGAATATTATATACTTAATATTATTATTTTTGGGCTAATATAAAAAAAAAATAATTTAAAAATAGTAAAATATGTGACAAAAAACAAGTTATAATTGGCGATCTTTTTTATAGATTTTTCTATATTATGTGATAATTTTTAAATTTTATAAGCCAATTTAAGAAAAATGTTTTAATAAAATGAACCATTTAGTATTGTTTATCGTTAACATCTTTCATGTAGAAATATTGCAAAAAATTATTTTATTATAATATTTTATTATTAAAATTATATAAAAATTGAATTTTGCAATATTTCCGAAATATTAATGTCATGTTGCTACAAGTGTGCTGGTACTTTGTGGCTCTATATTTCTGCAATGTCTTTGTAATGTTGCATTGCAATTTGCAACATTGCAATGTTGCTGCAATATAATTGCAATGATCTGTGCTGTATGGGTACTGTTTTAATATCTCATTATTGTGTTTGTAGTATTAAACATATATTTGTAAGCTTGCGAGATTTTGCTTTTTCTACATAGTGACCCAGACAGCACAAAATGTCCTCAGGTTCATCCTGAATATGTCCAGGATGGTTCAGGATATTTGTAGGATGTTTTAAGATATTATTATAAATATATTTTATGAAAATTTAATATGCATACATGATTACTTTCGGTTATGTAGGCTATTTAATATAATTTAGAAATTTTAAGTATTGTAATAAGTATTAATGTCCTATAAATGTCCCCTGGATAACCCCTGGATGTCTGTAGGATATCTGCCCTGTCTATTATATTGGATGTCCTTTGGATTTCCAGAGGATATATACATGTGCAATTAATTGTTAACATTAATTTCGTTTAATATTAATAATTGAATTTGATGCGCACATTTTCATATATTCAAAATTATTATTTATTTAATATTTCATGAGAAATGTTACTATGCGCAACATTCCAAAAACTTTACAAAAAATAGTATTCAACCGCTAGTTCGTTTGTTTACCGCTATGCGACGCGCGGGCAATGCGTTCATCTCGTATTTGAGATTTGGTCATGAGAATTATATAAAGCTTGCAAAGAGCAACTAACAGGAAATTAAAAATATAATTATTTTTTATCAGTTCAATTTCTGATGCAATCTTAACATAGGGAATTCAGATATTGGATTGTTTTGAAATTATTACACGACTCAAACCCGGAAGCCAAACCTAAACTATTCATGTACAGCACGAAAACCTCAAATATTAAAGAACGTGAACTATTTTTAGTATTAGATTTTTAGTATTGGCAGTAAATAATAGAACGCAATCTTAATTTATATTTAAATTTTAGAATTTGTTTCTTTTAACGTATGAAAAATATCCCTAACATATCCTATAGAAATCCTTAAGATGTTCCACAGGATCTCCCTGGATTCTCCAGAGGCTAGTGTACGGCTATCATTTACTCTTCCTCAGGACATCCAGAGGAGATCCGAGGATTAAAATAGGATATCCTCAGGATATCCTACATGTATGTCCTGGATGCCCTTTGGACGTCCTAAGAACATCCTTGTGCTGTCTGGGTTTTTATAGATTTTTCTATATTATGTGTGATAATTTTTAAATTTTGTATCATTTTAATATTGATATTTGACATTTTCACATTATACGTTAAAAAAATGATTGAATCCTTAAAAAGATTAATATAAAGATTTATACACAAGAAGAAATAATCTTGTTTTATACCTATAAGGAACATGTCTTCCATTTCCGGCAGCTAATGCACTAATGACATTCCCCAATGCCGACAAGCTCAGATTGATACTGGCAGCTTCTTTCAAACGATCACCTGTAGCTCCGGTCCTAGCTTGTCTCTCAGATCCTGCAAGATCGACTAGATGCAGTCGTCCCCTTCTGATAGCATTGCCGTGTTTATCATCGTCATTAATTGCGATTGCTTCGAGTGACAGAGTTAAAACAGCGTGACTTCTTGAACTGGCAGCGTTCATTTTCGTCGCGGCTGCTGCTCTTCTTTGATCGCCTTGCCGGACCAACGCGGTGCATTCGGCCGCGTCTTTGACGGTAACCTCGCGCAGACCGCCTGCGACATAAGTACCTTTTGTAAGATCCTCTTTCAGAGTCAAAGTCTCCCCGGTATTGTCTTGTAACAAATCTCGCAATCGTTCATTGTAGATCTCAAGATAGCTCAGCAACGCTAAGTATCTAAACAAAAAAAATATATGTGTATATAATTAGAACTTTTAAAAAATATAATAAATGTAACTTTTAAAAATATTTTATTAAATTTTAATTGTGTGTGTGTGAATTTATTTTAAGGGGGCATACCCGTTTGAAACCTCGAAAAATGAGTACATTTTTTTTATATTTTTTTGCTGCGCAACAACTTGATAAAAATTTTTAATTTTTTACAATATTATTAATTACCTAAATAAAAATGTACAGCCTAAAAATTTTTTTTTTTTTTAAGTTATGCGAATATTTGCAGATTTATATTTTCATGCACGATGTGCATAAAAACTCGGTCTACGTTCGACGGATTAATTTCAAATTTTGCATGCGGGTTCCTAATAAGATTCCGCATCTGCTAACGTAGTCTTTTTTAATCCGATTTCCCATTCTTTTGTTATAAACAAAAAAAAGATGGATTTTCTTTTTGAAAAAACGAATCTTTAGATAACAAATAGCTATTAATATGTAATAATAAAAAAAACTTGTATTTTTGATTTCAGATATGATAAACGAACGTTTTCATGCACACCGTCCA
>NW_021849037.1:0-667 GCF_003651465.1 Formica exsecta | reverse complement strand
CAACTTTTGTATAAAACATTTTTTTCCATCTTGCTTACTTTACGAGATATTTGCGTGCATTGATTAAAATGACTTACCCTGTATATATATATATATATATATATATGTATAAATGTTTGTCAAAACTGATTTAATGATTCAGAAAAATTATGCTTGAATATACAATACCTTGTCTCGGAACTGGCAGTGGAGGTCGCCTCAAACAAATGTTCCAGTGTTCGTTCGATGAATCCTCGCATGGTAAACGATTTTCCGCAACCAGTTTGTCCATAAGCAAACACGGTACCATTATAACCCTCCAACACAGCCTCGACAATGACCGAACCCACATTTTCGTAAACCGATTCTGTCGTAGCGGATGGGCCAAACGCAGCATCAAATTGATAAATTTTTCCACTTCCACCAGCGAAATTTTCCAAGGTGCAGGATTTCGTCAGCGAATCGATTGTCACGACGTTCTACGACAAATATAACAGTGTGGAAAATAAATGTGTATATATAATAAAAATCAATGTGTATATATGACAAAAATCAAAATGATAGCATAATCAATATTACCCATTTTCCGCATTAATAGTCGATTATTTTGTAGAATTTTAATATAGAAATATTTTTTATAGAATTTTACAAAAAATTGTAAAATTTTACATGATAGGGAAAAAAAATT
>NW_021849036.1:0-379 GCF_003651465.1 Formica exsecta | reverse complement strand
GGATCAATAAATGTCGTTACTAGGGCATGTACTTCGCAAGTTGTAGAGCGTGGTCCATTGTGCCTGACTGGCGGTGGGGGTGCGGGAGGGGGGCCCAAGGCCCCCCTTGCACCCCTCGCATATGTGTGTGTGTGTGTGTTACATGGTTTTTCAATCGGGACCTTTGTCAATATAAACGTGATTAATCGGGACCGTGGTCAATATTAACGTGGTCAATGTGTGTGTGTGTGTTACATGGTTTTTCAATCGGGACCGTTGTCAATATAAACGTGATTAATCGGGACCGTGGTTAATATTAACGTGGTCAATATTAACGTGGTCAGTAAGTGAGATGGGCCGCCGCTAGCCCATTTTTTCCATGAGAGCGAGAGAGATAGAA
>NW_021849035.1:0-1100 GCF_003651465.1 Formica exsecta | reverse complement strand
GACGACAAAAAGCGGTCGATAAACAAACATCTCTCGACATTGCTCAGCTTATCCTCTATCACGCGTGAATCTGCCACCGAGATGCAGACTTTATACGACAAGGTTAATATTGCAATGGCATCATTAAAAGCCCTAGATCGAAAACCGGAGGAACTCTGGGAAGATATTGTCGTTCATATCGTTGTGCAAAAATTAGATCCGTTAACGCGCAAAGCTTGGGAGATAAGCATAAGCCATAAAGATGCCCCGCCGTCTTACGAGACTTTAAGCGAATTTATTAAGTCTCGCACTCGCGCGTTAAGGGCAGCCGCTCCCGGGTCAGCCGTTAAAACCGGTGTAAAACCAATCGCAGCCTCGCGAATTCATGTCGCAACCGCATCCGCTAAAGCACAATCGCAGTGCTCGCTGTGTCCAGCTCGACACTTCATTAATGTATGTCCTGCGTTCGTGAGCAAGACTGCGAGTCAACGTCGCGATATCGTCAAGCAACAAAAACGTTGTTTCAATTGTTTGAGCGCAAGGCATTCCGCACATGAATGCAAAAGTAAATATTCTTGTCGGGTTTGTCACAAGAAGCATCATTCGATGCTACACGTTGACTCGGATTCTAGCTCAAGTGCTTTGAAAAATGCACAGTCTAATTGCTCGTCACCTCAAGCGTCAAATTCGACTCCGGAGGTCAATTCGCTCAACGCCTCAACTGTAACGCGAAAGCGCTCACCCGTCCTCTTAGCGACGGCCTGGGTAACAGTTCGCAGTCCGTCGGGTCGCACCGTTGTCGTTCGAGCTCTCCGTCGGGTCGCACCGCTGTCGTTCGAGCTCTCCTCGATCAGGGCTCGGAAATGACATTCATCTCGAAAAGTTTAGCGCAAACCTTGCGCGTAAAACGCATTCGTATGCCGATTTCCGTTTCCGCCGTCGGCGGGATAAACGCGGGGACTTTTCAACACGCGACACACATATTCATTTCTCCTCGCGATTCTCACGTTCCGTCGCTGTCGACCACCGCGCTCATTATGAAATCGTTAACTTCTTATGCTCCGTGACAGAACGTAGACATCTCGTCACTATCTTATCTTTCTGATTTGCCGCGAGCAGAC
>NW_021849034.1:2681-23906 GCF_003651465.1 Formica exsecta | reverse complement strand
AGTTGCGTTTGAGCCCGAGCCAATTCTTTCCGTAACCGCCTATTCAGACAATTCCGCGAACACTTGATAGCAGCTCGCGATGGCCGTTTTTGTCTTTCCTCTAAGGAAAGGACAATGATGGATAATGATATATTGTAGAAGTTATGTCGCTATATAGTCGCTAGAAAATCTCTAATTATATATATATATATATATACATATATATATACTACTTCCGTATACATATATATATATATATATACTACTCCTACTTATATATATGCTACTTCCGGAACAGAAAGAACCACCCACCAGTAATCATGCCAACCTTGAAATTAAAGGATGTGGTCGCAAATATTTCCGCGTTTAACGGCTATCGTATTTCTATTTTTCAATTCGCCCGAGCATGCGAACGCGCTCGTGATCTATTACCATCCGTGCAGGAATCGCAGCTGGTACAATTTATTATAAATAAAATTGAAGGAGACGCATACCAAGTGATAAAGGGTAACGTGTACACACACGTTGTAGATTTGCTGGACAAATTAAAAAACATTTTCGCCCCTAACAAATCTGTAGCACAATATCGCGGAGAATTGGCTTACGCATATAAGTTGCCTAATGAAACTATTCTAAAATACGCAGGCAGAATCAAAGATTTGAAATTCGCCATATTAGACGGACACCGACGTCAGGGTACAAATAACCCACGTGGATTTAATAATGAAGTCGAGGGGGAAGTCCTCGAAGCTTTCATCAATGGACTACCGTCAAACGTAATCACACGCATGGAGTATCGAAATATAACTACCTTAGATCAGGCCATCGAATGGGCCGTTAAGATTTCAAAAAATCTAGAAGTTGAGAAACAGCGCGAACGTCAAAATACCCCGCGAATTTTTCCTACGATGCGTTCGGACATAAACAATATTAAGCCCCCTGATATAGAACGGCCGAGATCTATTTAAAAAAATACAAATAGCACTCCGCATCGCGACCTTGGATCAGACCCTTAATACCGGGTCAGCCAGGACCAAATTCCCCTGATATTTGTTACTACTGCAAGATCCCGGGGCATAGAGTAGTCGAGTGTCGAAAATTAGCCTACAGAAATACTATGCAGGCATCGGGAAACGCGGAGGGCCGCCCGACGGTAAGCGCGACCAGGGAACCGGTCCAGGCAACCGCGCACCCCATCACAGTGCAGACCGAGCCGACCCCCACAGAAACTTGAAAGATTTTGATGATAAAGAAAAAGGCTCAAGTTTTTCAAAAATTTTGTTAAAAAATTATAATGACCCAGCACAGGTCACCCAACTAACTAAACCAATATCAGACGATTCGGATGCCACTATCGGAGTTGCAAATTTAGGTCCGATAGACTCAAAGGCGCACCAACCAAAGGTCGTCATAACTTCTAAAAACTTCAAAGCCTACTGTTTCTTTATGGTGGACTCCGGGTCTTCCGTAAATCTCGTAAAAGTAGGAATTTTAAAGGGCACCCCTATAAACATAGAAGATAGACTAAGCTTAAAGGGGATTACTAAAAAGCCAATTAAGGCGTAGGGTCAGCCACTTTTGAGATTATGGGAAAAAATACGAAATTCTATGTTGTCAGGAACGACTTCGGCATACCTGCCGATGGCATAATAGGTGCCGAATTTTTAAATCAAAATAATGCTATCATTGACTATAATCAAAGTTGCTTAGCATTTGGAGATATCCAGGTACCTTTCTTTAAAAAGGAAAGAGTACTAGTACCGTCACGGACCGTCGTAACGGTATCCTCTAATATTACGAACCCAGAGAGAAAAGAGGGTTACGTTCCTCGAAATGAGCCAATAAAGGGGTTGCTTCTTGGCAAAGCCTTGGTCAAAAATTCCCGAGGGAAGGGGCACATGAAAGCTTATAATTTGACCAAGCGCGACTACACCGTGGAAGTTTACCCGCTGCCGCTCTTTGAATATTCAATACCGGATGACTCCGAGGAGCATCTAGGTCCGCAGAATTCTCACACTTCAGCAAACTCACAAGAGTCTTCCAATTATACAAGGCCTTGTGAGCCTTCTGTTTTAGCAAGCCCCGAGGGGTCTCCAAATTCATTATGTCTCGATCAGGGATGTGAGACTGATAATCATAAGGGTTATTCGAACAACACTAAATCTATGAGCCAAGGAGAGCTCTCCAATGATGGGAAATCTTCACATTCTGAACCTATGAGCCAAAAGAAGCTCTCCAATTATGGGAAATCCTTATACTCTAACTTATTGAACTCCAAGGAGTTTTCTTATTCAACTAACTCTGCTCAGCCTCCCGCTTCCAGGGATCTGATGGAGTCCTCTATGAGCCAAGAAGAGCTCTCCGATCAAGGGAAATCTTCAGATGCTAATTTACTAAGCTCCACAGAGTTTTTGTATTTCGCCAACTCTGTTCAACCTCCCGCTTCCAGGGATCTGACGGAGTCTGCGATGAGCCGAGAAGAGCTCTCCAATTATGGGAAATCTTCCGAATCAAATTCATTACATCTCGATCAAGAATGCGAGATCTATAACCTTAGGGGTTATTCGAACAAAACAGACGCGCTTCCAGTGTCTTTGGACCCCAAAGGTCATACATATACAAAAGATGCGTTTCCAGTATCTTCTAGTCGTACAGAACGACTCAGATCCTTAATTAACACTAAACTTTTAAATGAAGAAGAAGCGGATCACGTAAACACCATACCTAAAGAATATGAAGACTTCTATCTTCCAGGGGAAAACCTAAGTTTTACCACCTCAGCTAAACACACCATTCCGACCATCGATAATATTCCTGTCCACGTGAAGCAATACAGATACCCGCCAGTTCATAAGGAGGAAATAGACAGGCAAGTAACAAAGTTATTAGCGGACGAAATAATAACGCCTTCAGCATCACCATTCAACGCTCCTCTATGGATCGTCCCAAAGAAGCCCGCGGCCGACGGACAGAAGAAATGGAGGATGGTGATCGATTTTCGCAAATTAAATGAAAAAACGGTAGGAGATGCATACCCACTGCCTAATATTAGGTGTACAACTTTGCTTCCGCCGTTTTCCTATAGATGGCTTTAGCGGTAAGTAGTGGTCGAAATAAGTAGATCATAGACGTCATGCAATAAACTTGGGCATCTGTCAACATAACTCCATAGAAACATTAGTCGATTTGTGTCTGCATCATAAAATAATTCTCGATTGAAAATGTCAGTTTACGAGCCAAATTCTCGTCATTTGCGGGAGGTTTTAATTTTCTGCTTCAATATGAAGAAATCTGCGGCTGAGGCTCATCGAATGCTCTCAAATACTTATGGTGAGGCCGCTATTAGTGAAAGAACGTGTCGTGAGTGGTTTCAACGCTTCAAGAACGGTGATTTTCACGTCGAAGACCGGCATAGCGGTGGAAGAGAGAAGGTTTTCGAAGATGCAGAATTGGTGGCATTACTTAATGAAGACTTGAGTCAAAGTCAAGAAGAATTGGCACGATCATTGGGAGTGACTCAACAAGCAATTTCAAAACGCCTCAAAGACATGGGAATGATTCAGAAGCAAGGAAATTGGGTGCCGTACGAGTTGAAACCGAGAGATGTTGAACGGCGTTTGTTTGCTTGTGAATAGTTGCTTGAAAGGCAAAGACGGAAGGGGTTTCTGCATCGCATTGTGACTGGGGACGAAAAATGGGTTCATTACGATAACCCCAAGCGCAGAAAATCATGGGGATATCCCGGCCATGCTTCCACGTCGACGGCCAAACCGAATATTCACGGCTCCAAGGTCATGCTCTGTATTTGGTGGGACCAGCTCGGCGTAGTGTATTATGAGCTGTTAAAACCGACTGAAACAATCACAGGCGATTGTTATCGAACGCAATTAATGCGTTTGAGCCGAGCATTTAAAGACAAACGGCTGCAATACAACGAGAGATACGATAAAGTGATTTTGCAGCATGACAATGCTCGACCCCATGTTGCGAAAGTGGTCAAGACATACTTGGAAATGTTGAAATGGGAAGTTTTCAACGCGGGATTTGTACGCTGCCCGAAAGATGGGAGAAAGTAGTGGCCAGCGATGGACAATACTTTGAATCATAAATGTATAACCAGTTTTTTACAATAAAGCCTCGAATTTCGGAAAAAAACGGCGGAAGCAAAGTTGTACACCTAATATCGTAGAAATATTAGACCAGTTGGGTAGTGCAAAATATTTCTCCATATTTGACCTCGCACAAGGGTTCCATCAGATACCTATGGCCCCCAAGGATCAAGAGAAGACAGCTTTCTCTACACCATATGGGCATTATGAATACCAGCGGATGCCGTTCGGTTTGAAAAACGCACCCGCAACATTTCAACGTTTAATGGATAACGTTCTCACTGGGTTACAAGGAAACGAGCTATTTGTATACCTCAACGATATCGTGGTATATGCCAGATCTTTAAAAGAACATAAAGTTAAAATCAAAGAGCTAATGAAAAGACTAAAAGAAGCAAACCTACAACTACAGCCTGATAAGTGCCAATTTTTGAGGCACGAAGTAGTTTACCTAGGGCATATTATAGGGAACGACGGCGTAAGACCAGATCCTAATAAGATTAAAGCTGTTAAACATTTTCCAATCCCCAAAAACCATAGAAATATAAAACAATTCCTAGGACTACCGACGATTTTTAAAAAACTTCTCGAAAATAGCTAAACCGTGAACGGATCTCTTAAAGAAAGATAGATCTTTCGCTTGGACCCCATCTCAAGAAAACGCATTCAATACTTTAATACGCGAATTATTAAAAGAACCTGTTTTACAATATCCGAATTTTAAAGAACCATTTCTATTAACCACCGACGCCAGCGGATACGCTATAGGAGGCGTACTGAGCCAAGGACAGGTAGGAAAAGATTTACCAATCTCATATATTTCCAGGACTCTGAATGAGGCAGAAGGAAGATATTCGACCATAGAAAAAGAGTGTCTAGCCGTAGTCTACTGCGTAACATACTTCAGGCATTATTTATACGGCAGGAAATTTACGATACTCACAGATCATAAGCCGCTAGTCTGGCTACATTCGGTCAAGGATCCCAGTTCAAGATTATGGAAATGGAGGTTAAAACTCTCAGAGTACGAATACGAAATACAATACCAAGCAGGGAAAATTAACGTAGTTGCTGACGCACTTTCGAGAAACCCACCTGCTTCTGATGCTTCTCTGCTTCCTTTAACCACTATGGACAAAAGTTTTAATGAATCGCTTTTCTCATATAAAACTGCAACTCAACAATCTAGACCCTCGATTAGTTTCTCATCCAACGACAACACCCTTACAAATCCCCAGCAACAAATAATAATTAGAGACTTAACGGAAGACGCCTTATTAACTCGTCCCGCAATAACTAGTAATGAACAACCGTTTTTATTCCCTGATACCATAAATTCAGATAGAGAAGTAAATGATCCAACCATAGAGTCTGACGAAGACGAATCAACAATGACGAACGAAGAGTCCGAAAGCGAAATAGACGATGCCAAATCTGCATCTCCCCAACCTAAATCATCAGACGATGAGAATCCCTTTAGAATTAACGAGACACGCGACTCTCTCCTCACTAGAAAAGATCATCACGTTATATTCACCACTCTTAACGGAGCTCCTTTCGATAAGGGAGCTAAAGATTACCAAAAGGAAAACAAACTTCCAAGTTATGAGGAACTTACATTTATTAGAGCACGTATTACTAATTTAAATAGCGGTAAATTCCTAATAACCATACCAATGAAACAAGATGGCAAAACCCTTGTAGAACAAAGTGATATTTTGAATTGTATTAGGTCATTACGAGATGTCATAACAGAGTTAAGACTAAAATCTATTAGTATTGCTCAAAGTGACTTATACGACTCAATTCCTTGGATCTTCTTATACAAGAATTTAAAAAGATTCCTATCAGATTTACCTTTAATCATAACCATCTGCAAATCCTTAATACGCTGTCCCAACCTACATGAAAGACAGAATATTATATACGAAAAACACGCGACCAAAATTGGAGGACACAAAGGAGTGACAAAAACTTATAATAGAATCAGACAAAATTATTACTGGCCGACCATGAAAAAAGATATTCAAGAGTATATTAAAAACTGTAGAAATTGCCAAATCAAAAAATTAACCAGAGTAAAAACAAGACAACCCATGTTAATAACGGACACCCCGGGAGCCGCTTTCGATAAAATCTCCATGGTTGTGGTAGGACCATTACCAACCACTAGTCGAAACAATTCTTATATACTTACCATCCAAGATCTTTTAACAAAGTACTCTATCGCTTCTCCTATTCAAAGCGCTGACTCTCTTTCTATCGCGGAAGCTTTTATCAAAGACTTCATCTGTATATACGGAGCCCCCAAAGCTCTGTTAACTGACCAAGCTCCCACTTTTTTCACCTCTCTTATGAAAACTATTGCAACCTACTTTAAGATTAAACATCACCGTACTACTGCTTATTATCCGCAATCTAACGGATCTATAGAACGTTCGCATCATGTTTTGAATATCTAAAGATGTATACTAACCAGAATAAAGAATGGGACGAACATATACGCCCCGCAAAGTTCGCGTATAATACTTCCGTGCACGAAGGAACGAATTATACCTCTTACTTCTTAGTTTTTGGTCACCTCCCTCGTATACCCTCATCTTTCCAAATCCCCGAAGAAATAACAGAATTACCCTATCAGGACTATCTTACGAATCTCTTTGACACCTTAAAATCATCTCAACAATTGGCAAGACAAAACTTAATAAAATCAAAAGAAAAAAGTAAAAAACATTATGATAAGAGAACAAATATACAAAGTTTTAAAACTAACGATAAGGTCTATTTACTGAAAAAACCAATGAAGGGTAAATTTGACGATCAGTATACTGGACCATACAAAATCATTGAAATGTTACCAATGAATAACGCGAGAATAGACTTTAAAGAAAAACCACGCGTTGTACGTGAATAAATTAAAATGTGAATAAATTAAAATTGTGCAAGGGCATTTATTTCATTGATCCAGGTTGAAAGAAAGCGAAAATTAAAATTATACTGTGATCGTGGCCTGGACCACTGGATCCAGTAGTATTAAGAAATTACACATAATCAGATACACAAACTTACTATATACATTCTCCTACACGATATATATATGTACTCCATAATTACTATTGTTCTAATTACATTATTTTATTTTTAAGGTTCACCATGTTCTACTCTTCTTACCCATTATTGCAACATTGCTCTCTGGCACATCGGCCATAATCGCATACGACTGCGGAGGAGCATACCTAAACGTAACCACCGTATCACTACTGAGATCCGGCGAATGCGACTTAGCAATAGATACGCCTATGACAACACAATCATACATACAATTGTTACAATTATCTAGTTACGCTCATACCGAAATTATACAATGTAAAATAGAGATAATGCGCACCATATATCATTGCGGTATGCACTCACATATAACAGCTGTACAAAACGGGTACGCGAGTTACCTTCAGGAAACACCTCGAAATAGATGCATACAAATGCACAAAGAGGGTCTTTTAAGAATAGGGACCGCAGAAATAATAGACGGATTAAAATCAAACCACACCTATTACCGAAGTATTACTTTAGCCGGAAAAGTAAATGTTGACGGTACGTGCAAAGGCGTACAATATTCAGACTATTATGGCACATGGGACAACGTAATCGTACAAGCAACTGTAAAAATATCCCTTAAGGATTCCTACGTGCCGGTAAAATTAAACACCGGAAAAATAATATTGAAATCAGGAACAGTTTGCGACCTTAGAGACGAAACCTGTGTAGACTCGGACGATGGTTATACCTTTTGGGAAGGAATACCCAATACCGCTTGCGGGTTTGAAACATATGACGTTCTGTATGAAGGCACTTCCACTAAATTTCAAGGCATCCTAGATCACCAAAATACCACAATATTTACATTAGAGTCTCAGGACACCACCTTTGCACTTACACTAACACAAAGACACACAATATGCGGTTATACACTGTATGGCACAGAACATCCGAAATTGTTTATCTTTGAAACACATAAAGGAAATATTTTTAAAGTAAAATCTAAGACTTCCGTAACGAACCTAGATCTATTCACGTATGCAAATTCAAAATTTGTATACGTCGAGAAATATATGAGGAATAAGATTACCTCATTATACAAAGATATAATTACGCAAAAATGCGAACTAGAGAAAC
This sequence comes from Formica exsecta, assembly GCF_003651465.1. Taxonomy (NCBI): domain Eukaryota; kingdom Metazoa; phylum Arthropoda; class Insecta; order Hymenoptera; family Formicidae; genus Formica; species Formica exsecta. The sequence goes on along the minus strand of NW_021849034.1, from coordinate 15,642 downwards.
AGGTAATACAGAATACCTTATCTCTTGTTTTTGTTTTACCCGATGAATTCGCCTACCGGATCATGAAGGCTCCAGGTTACATGGCAGTCACGGCCGGAGAGGGAATTCATATAATTAAATGTATACCCATAGAGGTTACACTGCGAAAGACAAATACGTGCCAAACGGAGTTACCCATTATGTTCAGAAACGCCACACTATACATGACACCGAAATCACACATAGTCATAAAACACAGTACACTCAGAGACTGTAATCCCTTACTTCCAATATTATATAACCTAGAAGGAACTTGGTTATAGTTTAATCCGACCCCATCCATGATAAACTTCCCTCACGCAATCAGACCATTAACTAAACTTTCTTGGAAATATCTTGCGCCGAAATCATTAGCCACTAGCGGCATTTACTCTCAATAAGACCTTGACGAATTAAGAGATCATATCATGTTCCCCGCAGAAAAGAATGCGGTTTTGCATACCATCGCTCGAGGCTTTACAGGTCAGACAATACAATCTGACACCGTTTCTAATATAATAGTAAGAGTAATAAAAATTGTATTCGACACACTGATTCACGGCTACGCGTTACATGCGGCATATGGTTGTAGCTTGCATTTACTCGGAGCCATTTGGAGCTCCTTTACACATTTATTGCTATATTTGCTAACAGACCACAGCCACAACCACAGCCGGATGTAATTCCGCAAAACCCACCGGAACAAACTAATATAAAAACCGTACCAAACGTACCAGCCGTCGACGACACACATCCGATACTTATCGTTTACACATTTCGGGACATGCGTGCCAGACTAGATGAGCAAATTTCTCCATGAAATTCTTTCGCTCCGAAATTTGTACTTAAGGGGGGTGGTGTGACGTCCCAGCCGCACATTTTTATTTTAATAAATAATAAATTTCATTAGACTTACTCAAGGGGATACTAACAGAACAAATTCAATCATAAATTTCATAAAAGTAACTTGGAAAATATATATGATTATTTAATAGACACGCTATATAACAACTATATGTGTCAATCATTTAGACGTGCATATACGCACATGCTTATAAGAAGAAAATTGCTCGTCTAATAAAGAGAGCAATGTTAAAAATTAGCATTAGTACTTATGTCCGGTATATGGACTACGCGCACAAACCACACATACAACCGTATACATATATAGATGTAAGGTAAAAATTGTACATCATAACGAAGAACCGCATATAAAAGCTCCACATCAATATTTCTTGAACACTCGGTATATCAAAAAGTATGTAAAAATATAGCTATGAGTCTGTAGAACGAGAATACGCTCGAAAAAACTCGGAAAGGCAAAAATTTGAACTTTTATATATGCGGCCCTGCGAAAGTCCCCAAAGTGCACGATCCATATGTAATTATATATATGTAGATGGTGTATTTCGAGGACATCAAAATTCTATTGCATATATCTATGCACTAAAATAAGATATTATAAACGTAAGCACATACGTATGTTCGCAGGACCTTTTCGCTGCATTACCACTAAAAACATACATTCTACGATTTATTTATAATCCACAGGAACACTATTAGAAAACTGAAAACTTTATTATAAAATGTGACAAAATTTAAAAACGTTATACATATATTTTAGAATGTATACGTAAACCCAAACGCTGTATACATAGATTCTTCAGACCGTGAAAAATTAACCTTAAAAAAACGATTAAATGACGTTATTTCGGTGACGATAATATGTCGTCAAAAATATCACGTCTGTGTTACGTCATTATTTAGACTGACGTCATATGACGAGAAATGACTGTTATGCCTCCGGAGAGGTACGGTAGTTAGGATCGTTTGCCGGAAGGAATTTGGGAATTCGGGCTCCGCCCGAGTAACTTGTTGTGCCTCCGTGGAGGTACAGAGATTTTGTTGGGATCGTTGGCCAATTGGAACTTAGGAGCTCAGGGTCGCACAGGGTCTTCTCACCGTTTTCATTAAATATGTAATCGTGTTAGAATAAAAGTCGTTTATTCAGATACATTAGCTTTAAATCTTCTTTTCTTTCTCGCACTTCAACTCGGCTTATCGCGGTATAGAGTTGCTTCGCGTGCCTGATATCGCGGCTGCCGTCGCGAGATCAGCTGGGACGTTCGTTATTATTAAAACGATTACAATTGTCTGTCTCGTAGTTACTTTTATTAAGTTCGACGGTACGGTATAGTTTTATAATTTTATCTGCTTCGTGTGGTTTTATGATTAGGACTGCCTAGCGCTCGTTCGAGGTGGGTAGTTTTATCACCTCCTGTTCGATTAGTTTTTTGGAGGGGATCGCTTAGCAACAGGATCATAGGTGGTCGTGTCGCTTGATTTTGGGTGGAAAAACCTCGGATGCAAGCTACGTATATTCTTTGCTTGCATTTCCGGCGTATCGTTCTTCGAGTCTCGCGAACGCTTAGCGACAAGACCATGTCACAGTATATACAGTAGCGCAACTCCCTGTCGGCACCTTTGATGTTAGTGTTGGCCAAAACGGAGTGCGCATGCGCGAAATATGTAAGTTGGTCAGTAACGCCATCTGAACTTCTCTCTCGCTCACTCTCGTTTTTCGTTCTCTTTCTAACTCATTGATACATATGTAGTAATAAGTAATAATCCACGTACTTCAGTGTGTTCGGCGATTTTTTGTGTGGCGAAATGTCGGAGCAGAGTTTGTTTGAAATTTTGTATTAAAAACGGAATTAAGTGCAGCGAAATGTTGAAAATGTTAAAGAAGGCGTTTGGCGACGATACTATGTCACAACCACGAGTTTATGAATGGTACAAACGCTTTCAGGAAGGCCGAGAAGGCATCGAAGATGACGCGAGGTCATGAAAACGTGGAAAAAGTTAGAGATTGTGCTTGCTAATATATTAGCTAATATTAGCTAATATATTAGCAAGCACAATCTCTAACTTTTTCCACGTTTTCATGACTGGTGGACGTGCTAGGACGCCCAGATTTCGCATCATCTTCGATGTCTTCTCGGCCTTTCTGAAAGCGTTTATACCATTCATAAACTCGTGGTTATGACATAGTATCGTCGCCAAAGGCCTTCTTTAACATTTTGAACGTTTCGCTGCACTTAATTCCGTTTTTAATTAGTGTGAGAGAGAACGAAAGAGTAGAAAAAAAAGAGTAGTGAGAGAGAAATTTAGATGGCGTTACTGGCCAACTTACTTATTTCGCGCATGCGCACTCCGTTTTGGCCAACACAAAATCGGGAGAGTTGCGCTACTGTATATACTGTGACCATGTGTCGTTTCGCTCGGTTTTTGCGGCAAGATCTAAGTAGGGACTTTTTAAGACTCTCATTATAATTATTATCATAAAAAACAATCGCTTGTTTAGCTTTACCAATACTTTGCTATTTTACATTATTTTCAATGTCTACTACACTATATAATTTTTCCGCTATGCATTCTCTATGCGTTTATATACATATGCTTATTTTATTAAACATATGATTTTCTTATCAAAATTATTACTTTTTAATTTCAATAAATCTACAGTACTTCTCAAACATAGTCTTTTATCTGGTTTTGCATCAATAATTTTATTGCAACGAAATAACATTTTTGAATACGATAGACCGTTTTTGAAAATACTCCCCAAGTAGCAACAAAATATTTAATAAATGTTTGAAACTCATTTTCAAAAATATTTAAAAAATTTTTAAATAATTCGTTGTTTTTTTATTTATTAAAAAAACGTTCATTTTAACGTTCATGTAATATAAATAATATTAATTGTTGTGCCTCTAGCCGCTAAGGAAGAGGTCTTTAGGGATTTATAGTGTAGAGTATAACCATGAGTTCGCATTACTCAGCGCTATCCATATAGTTGTATTCGTGTTTATGTGTCGAATATTACAGTTGTTTGTATATGTCTCTAACTGTACACATGCTTCGCATAGCAAGTGCGTTCCCTGCGGTATTTGTGACGCTGTTTCCTTGAGGTTATGTAGGATGCTTTCTATGGGTAATAATTTTATGTCGATTACCCGTCTTTTCGCGTTAATCAGATGCGCGATAATATCCATAAGATCGTTCGTTAGATCTTTTATTATGGCATTTAATATTATTAAGTGTTCGTCGAGATCTTCTTGTTGTCCATATCCGACTTCTGTTTGTATCCAGGCTTGTCGCATCTTCTCTGTTATATTTATTTAAGAATTGTTCTTCATTTTCTTGCAAAACTTTTGCAACATTATCCACATGCGCAATTGTTGCGTTTAATATTTTAATCTGATTTTTCATCGCGTGCTGCAGCGTTTGCTGATTTCTTTGCATGAGATTTAATTGCTCCTTTATAATTTTTTCGTCGTCTGCGTCCATTGTGCCGAAGAGTGTTTTGGCTATCGTTCCTAGACCGTCGATTAGCCCTCGTCTTGTCTTCTTGGGTGCTTGGTACGCAAATTTTAGGCGTTTTAGCAATTTTTCTGCTTGTTCTCTGTCCTTTTCTGCTATTTGTAGCAGGTTGTGGCAGGTTTCTTTCATTTTTATTTGCAATGGTTTATCGTAGCATAGAGCTCTCGTCTGTGCCATATAGTTTCTCAATTGTTCATGTCGATGGTCCATTGCGGCGATGTCTAGTTTTATCACCATTTTCCATGTGGATTCGATTTGGTTTATCTTGCCCATTTTTTCGAAGTAGATACCCGGTTCATGTTTAAATTCTTTTATTTCGATTTGGGTATCAAATTCGGTTTCCTTACAGGTGCTCCGTGCAATAAGACTCCTGTAATAGAAAGCTTTGTATTATATTATAATATTTTCTTAGAATCATTTGCGGTGCATTCTCTTTTTCTCTGGATGCATATACAGCTATTTTTGCTTTTATCTAGCCCTTTCCAGGCTTTTTATTCGCTCTTCCATTCAGTCTGTCTTCCGACGTCGTCTCGTACTTTTAATCCTGTACGGAAATTTTTCTTGCGTGTTGTCTCGTCGCGTTGTGCGAACGGTTCTTTGAGTTTTTTCGGGTGTTATGGCTCCCAACTGTCACGAGCTATTTTTCAGTGTTGCTCAAAACACTGTCAGGGGTCAATATCCCTTAGTGGAGGTGTCAGACGTGTCGGACCATTTTGCCCGTTCCTTTCGGGACCAAATCTCGGCGCCCGCGCTTGTTCGCGAGATCGAATTGCTGGGTCTTCCGGATTTAGTGGTCGATCGTGACGTTGATTTTGTGCCGGAAGTGCCTGTGAACGCGTCGCCGCCCCATATCAATCGGGGTCGCGGACTTGAATTTCGGTGGGATCCGGCGCCTCGTTTTGTGGGTCGTGGTCGCTTTCTCAACCCTGAGCCTCGTCCTGTGGGTCGTGGTCGTGCCCTTCTTCAGGCTATGCGGGAGTGGAACCTGGGTCGCGGTGCTGGACGTGGACGTTAAGGTAGAAATTTTTTATTTCCGTTTCTCTTATTATTTATTCTATTCTTTATTTTCTTCGTGCATTTTTCTTTCTCTTTTTTCTTTTTCTTACTCTTTAATTTTCGATAAATGGTTTCATTCTATTTATGTGGACGCGTATGGTTTTCCTTCCCCTTTTTATTGTGTAGTTCACTTCCGAATTTTTTTCGATTATCGTGTAGGGTCCGGTCCATAGGGAGTCCAATTTCTTTGATCGTCCTCGGCGAACTGTTTTGTCGTACAAGAAGACATTTTTTCCTACCTTGAGTTTGATTTCTTTCGTCTTTTTATCGTAATTTTCTTTAGTTTTTACTTTTTCATTCTTTATGTGCTCCTTTGCAACTTGCTGTGAGGCTCGTAATTTTTCTTTTAATTCTTGAGCGTAATCATCGTATGTATACGTGGGCTTAGGCGGTTGCGACAATGTCGTCGGTAATGTTGGTGCCCGTAAATTAATTCGAAGGATGTGAACCCTGTCGCCGTGTGCGGTGTCGTATTATACGTAAACATCGCGTAGGGAATCCATTCGTCCCAATCCGTTTGATCGGCATTTATATAATGTCGGAGATATTCGGCTAGAGTCCGGTGAGATCGTTCTAGCGATTCGTTGCTTTCCGTTTGCAAGTGTTTTTAAATATTTCACTTAAAAAATTTGTTCCTTGATCCGTTAATATTTTTTCTGGTCATATCGTGCTCGAAAATTATTTTCGTCGCGAATTCTTTCGATATTGTCGCGGCTTCTTGGTTCGGTATCGGAATTGCTTTACTAAATTTTGTTAGATTATCTTGGAACGTTAAAATATATTTATTTCCATTATTAGTAATCGTTAGTGGACCTACGCACATTTTTCAAAAGGTTTATTGGCAGTATCCGTTATTATTAGCGGTGCCTTAATTTTCCGCGATAATTTGTTTTTTTGACAAAATTCGCATTTTGTTATATAGTTCGTACAAGAGGACTTTTTCTCCTACCTTGAGTTTGATTTCTTTAGTCTTTTTATCATAATTTTCTTTGGTTTTTATTTTTTCGTTCTTCAGATGCTCCTTTGCAACTTTTTTTTTTGCTGTGAGGCGCGTAATTTTTCTTTCAATTCTTGCGCGTAATCATCGTATGTATACGTGGGCTTAGGCTGTTGCGACAATGTCGTCGGTAATGTTGCTCGGTGCCCGTAAATTAATTCGAAGGGTGTGAACCCTGTCGCCGTGTGCGGTGTCGTATTATACGTAAACATCGCGTAGGGAATCCATTCGTCCCAATCCGTTTGCTCGGCGTTTATATAATGTCGGAGATATTCGGCTAGAGTCCGGTGAGATCGTTCTAGCGATCCGTTGCTTTCCGTTTGCAAGTGTTTTTAAATATTTCACTTAAAAGATTTGTTCCTTGATCCGTTAATATTTTTTCTGGGATCCCGTGTTCGAAAATTATTTTCATTATTAGTAATCGTTAGTGGACCTACGATGTCCAAAACACATTTTTCAAAAGGTTTATCGTCAGTATCCGTTATTATTAGCGGTGCCTTAATTTTTCGCGATAATTTGTTTTTTTGAAAAAATTCGCATTTTGTTATATAGTCTTCGACATCTTTTGTCAATCCTCGCCAATTATGCATTAGGCGAATTCGATTGATCGTACGCTCTTTTCCTTGATGCCCTCCCACAGGTGCATCGTGATATTCGTATAGAATACGTCGCTTCTCGTCTTCCGTGTATTCTCGCGTTATCTTCGTGTCGGTGCTCTCATCCTCCTCGACGCTGTTGATATCCGCCACGTGTCGACTTAGCGCGTCAGCGTTTCTGTTCGCTGTTCCGGCCTTGTGTATGAACTCGTAATCGTATTCTTCTAATTTTAATCTCCATCTAATTAATCGAGATCCAGGGTCGGTTACATTAAATAACCATACGAGCGATTTATAGTCTGTGACTATCGTAAATTTTGTCCCGTATAAGTACGGTCGAAAATGTTTAACGGCCCATACTATTTGGGCATACCTTGCTAATAGTTCCTTTTCGGTCGTATTATAATTTTGTTCGGCTTTCGATAGTATTCGACTGGCATATGCTATTGGTTGATCTTGGCCTATTTATCGCTCCGATTGCATAATCTGATGCATCGGTCGTTACGAATAAATTCTTTTTCGAAATCTGGATATTTTAGTAAAGGTGCCGTTGTTAATTTTTCTTTAAGCATTTCAAATGCTTGTTGTTGTTCTTGCGTCCACTCAAATTTATTTTCCTTTTTGGTTAACTTCGTTAGTGGTTTCGCGATTTTAGAGAAATTTTCAATAAATTTTCTATAATATCCGGCTAATCCTATAAAAGCTTTAATATCTTTTACTTTCCTAGGCGTCGGAAAATTTCTTACGGCTTCTAATTTGGTTGGATCCGGCAATATTCCGTTTTCTGTAATTATATGACCTAAGTATGTCACTTCTTTTCGTAGATCCTTTTTATTTGGCGTTCGTATTACGTTAATTTCTTCTGTTTCACTTCGTTCGATTTCCTCTACACTTACTTGCGGCATTAACATTTCGATTATGTTATCCGTTGTATTTAGAATGCTTGCTGCACATATGTAATTCGTAGGTTCTACTAGGCAATTACCTATAAATATTCCTGGTATTGTTTCTTCTGCCTTTATCACGCCTATCGTGTTCTTATCAGTAGCGACCTGTATTATAGTTTCGCTACGTGGTTTCAACATCATTTTTAGATAGGGGTAAAGCTGTAAGATATGCTGTCCTACCTTTAATTGTTTTGTTTTATAATTGCAAGTGGCTTGATGTTTTCGTAGAAAATCAACTCCTAGTATTCCGTCATATTCTATCGGAAAGTCATCCTTAACAACGTACATAGTATGCTTGATTCGGCGCTTTTCCAGAGTTATTGTCGCCTTAAATTTTCCAATTGTACATATTTTATGTCCCGTTACGCCGGTGAGCGTTATTTTTTCTTCTTTTATTAACGTTTCGCCTTTTAACTGTTTCACTTTAATTAGTGATATTGCGGCTCCTGTATCGAATAGCAAATTTATTTTTTCGCGTTTCGCTTCTCGCATTGGTAATGTGACAAGGTCCAATCCTGTCTGTATATGCGGCGTATTTTTAAAGTGTGATACTTGATATTCAATTGTAGGTCGGTGCGACTTTCTTTCGTTCCCTTCTTCCTCATCGCTGCTTTGCGCGGAGTTAAAGTTATTTTTTCCTTGCTCGTTATTCTTGCGGTTTTTATTTTCCGGTCATGAATCATATTATTTGGTTCGGCTCGATTGATGTCTATTGGGTCGTCCGTGTAATAACCAACATTCTTCGTGATCTTTTTTTTAATTAAAATATATTTTTATTCTAAGGTTCTTTTCAGATTTGATATTGAGGTGTGTAACGCGTGTATAATTTTTACAATATTTGTTTAGGTATAACTCTTTATTTATCATGCCTAAAGATATTAGATATTTAACACAGAGACGAAGGAATCAGATTATTAATCGAGATTTACGTAATGAAGATTTGATTTTATTACATAGTCCAAATTCTACTTCATATTCCACTTTATCAAATTTAGCATCTAATGTAATAGAAGAAGCTGCTAATATTAACACAAATTCAGAAAATTTTTGCACGAATAGTACATCATTCGACGATACAGACCAATCGGAGGAATTATCAATAGATTTTTAGCTTGAAAACAATGATATATATACTTTTGATGAGGAAAATAATATACCTGCATTGACAGATAATAATAAGTGCAATAATGAGCTAAGCTTACGGGAAGATTTAGAGAAATTAATTATAGAACGTAATGTTCCTCACAATATTGCTAATGAGTTACTGAGAATATTAAGAAAGCACGGTCATACTGAATTGCCTATTGATGTTAGAGTTTTAGTTAATACACCACGTAACGCATTCGTAAACATAAAACGTATGGGTAATGGTCGTTATGCACATTGGCCTTACTTCTGCTGTGGAACGATCTATAGAAATTTACTCCCAATTAAAATTAATATAAATGTAGACTGCTTACCAATTTCGAAAAGTTCTAGTAGCCAATTCTGGCCTATCATGGCATCTATTAAAGATATCGGTATTCATACATTGCCATTCGTAATTGGTATATATCATGGTATTTGTAAGCCGAGTGATGCGATTAATTTTCTTAACAGTTTTGTTAACGAATTTCTGTTTCTTTCTGAAAATGGCATAGTTGTTGATAACAAGAAATATAAAGTAGTAGTTAAGATAGGCCACCACTAACCCACTTTACCCATGAGAGCGAGAGAGATGGATAGAGAGATAGAAAAGGATGGAGATATGGATTAGAACAGTTTGTAGACGACCGAGAGAGAAAGCGCGGACAGGGGGAGAGAGGAGGGGGGTTACGTAGGGCGAGACGGGGAGCGTGGCGAGGGGGGTCAGCGTGACGTCACGGGAGGGAGCGGGTATGAATCGCTAAGATTGCCCGTGAGATGGTGCTCGGCTCGATCGGAGGTCGCGCTTACCGATCCGCCCTACGCCCCCCCCCTCCTCTCCCCCTGTCCGCACGTCCCCCTCGGTCGTCAACAAACTGTTCTAATCCATATCTCCATCCTTTTCTATCTCTCTATCCATCTCTCTCGCTCTCATGAAAGTAAGTTAGCGCCGGTCTATCTAGACGCCCAACAAAATCAACGAGATTGCCCGGGAGATGACGCTCGACTCGATTGAGGTTGCGATTTCTCCCGGCGCGATTTGACCTTGGCGCGACTCGACCTTGACACGACTCGTTCCTTAAGGTTTCTATCTCTCTATCCATCTCTCTCGCTCTCATGAAAGTGAGTTAGCGCCGGCCTATCTAGACGCCCAACAAAATCAACGAGATCGCCCGGGAGATGACGCTCGACTCGATTGAGGTCGCGATTTCTCTTGGCGCGATTTGACCTTGGCGCGACTCGACCTTGACGCGACTCGTTCCTTAAGGAGGTGACGGCGATCTCTCGCGCTGCTTTTAGCGCGTGATCCGTTATCGCGATTCTTAAGTTCCGCGAGCGGACGCTGATATATGGCGCCGAGGGAGATGGGTAGAGGAAAGGTTAGCGGCGATACGAGCGCGCTTATCGCTCGAGCGAGATAGCGAATCGTCGAAAGGTTGTGGAATAAAGAGAGATTGTTTTTTTGCGCGAGAGGAGGAGCGTTTTTATTGTTTCCTTTTACAATATTTTTAATGTATTAATAATTGGGCGATAAGAGAAACGACGCTAGCGGATTATTAGTTCGAATAAACATTTAATAGTCTTACCCATTGTCCTGTTTAGCTCTTTTAGCGTATCCCGCGCTATCCTCGCGGTCTCGCTCGGTTAGCCTCGATCGATTGCCAAATGAGTGCTGCTGTTGCGGTGGCCCACCCATTGTCGCGTACATTATCGCTCGTTTTTTTTTCGTCGGTATTCCGGGAAATATATCTTTTAATGGAGCGTGTCTAATGATAATATCATGCGGCTCTCGTCAATTTCCGCTACCTTGTCGTCGTCATAGATCGCTTAGGTTCGTCCCGTGTGCGTGTTTATCGCAGCGTTAATCTTAACATTTCGAGGAAGTCCGATATCGTGAAGATATTTCGGCTAACCCGATTTTAGCTTAAGGCTAGGATATTCCGCGAGGTAGATCGAATCGTCCGCGAATAGCGCGAGATCGCCCGAGGGTTTTCGATACGCGGCGGATAGGCGCGTGAAATTCGTTGGGAGAAACGCCGCGTAATCCGTGAGCGTCATGGGTCTACCGTAGCGTTTCTCGGTCACGTCGATTGACCACACATTACGGCGATTAGCTATATATAATTGGTGATTCATTATCAGCACGGCGTCCGCGCGCCGTAAAGCGCAGAGATCCGCGCGCGCGGGGTCAACTGGCGCGACACTCGTCGTAGCGGGCGCCGCGGTAGTCGTGGGAGTCGCCGTTGGATAGTTTCCGTCGTCGTGAGACCCGTACAGATTCTGTATAGCCAGAATATCCTCTATGCTCAACTTAACCGGAAATTGATTCTCTATATCGGGTATATATGGAAACATTATCGAGTTGTTGCGCATGCTGTGTTGTAGACCCAAAGCGTGGCCAATCTCGTGCGTCAGCGTTTGCAACAAATGATGCGTGTTGGGAGGATTTTTATTGAGATACACATGCCACGGTTCTGAATCGTCAACGTGTACCTCTGACGCGAAATCGGTCATTCCAGAGGGCAAGAACGCGTGAGCTAGGGCTCCCCCGGGACTGCCTATATTCCTGCGATATCGTTGACGAATTTGACGCGGGTGGGGGAAGAGAAAACGCGATTCGTTCGAAAAAGAGTCGCAGTTCGCCTCGATTAGAGGGACCGGACCTTTCGATGATGAGCGAATATCGGCCGAGCGTCTGGGATGCGCGTTATCTAGCGGACGCTCGAGTACCTCTCGCGGTTTTACTTTTTTATTATTTCTATTTTTATTATTCGTTTATCTTGTAAGAAGAACACTTGACGAGCGATTAGAGAAACGTACCCTTTCCGGCGACGATAAACATTCATCGCGTATCCGGGATGCGCGTTATTTAGCGGGCGCTCGAGTCCCTCTTATCACATTATTTTTGTTATATATTTTCCTCTATAATCTATTTTTATTACTTGTTTATCTCCGCTCGTACCGCGGCATCCGCGCGTCGATCTTTATAAACGCGAGATCGTTTCGAGAAGCGTCAAAGTATTCTCGCTCGCGAAATAGTAAAGTGACTAGTCGACGAAGCGCGAAACGGTATAAGAGCAAAGTGGCGAGGTGTGAAATAACGAGAATTAAAATCAGTCGCGAACTACTCGATATGGAACGAATCGAGCAGATAATTAACGCGGCCGATTATATTAATGTGAACGGTGATTTAATTGCAATAAAGGCTTACGTTTTGGGAGATCTCGCCTCGGATTTGCGCGAGGAGGCGCGAGGCATTATCGAGAACAGTCCGGATTTGCTCAGACTGAACTTTCAGCTGGATGGAGACATCGATATCGCGCGTTCAATGTAAGTATTCGATTAAAATTTTTATAATACTTTTTTATAATAAATTATAATTTGTAATAATCCTTTTACTTTTTTACTTTAGACAACAGATAGAAGATTGTATAAGAACGGCGCGAGAATCGCTCTATGATTTATTTACGAAGACGAGGACTATGCTCGCGCAGGCGCAAAACGTTCACAGCGCGTTGCGCGACGCTCGCCAACGCGACGTCGCGCTAGCCCCCGAGCAATTTGAGTTTCGCGATCGCGACTTCGCCATCCCTGAATTAATCGACAGGCTTCACGAACACGAGAATAGGCGAGTTATCGCGTCACCGATCGACGAGGAGCCCGAATCGCGGCCAATCAGCGAGGAGCCCGAATCACAGCCAATCAGCGAGGAGCCCGAATCGCGGCCAATCGACGAAGAGCCTGAATCGCGACCGATCGACGAGAAGCCCGAATCGCAATTAATCGACGAGGAGCCCGAATCGCAGCCGATGGAGGACGAGGCCGAACCGTCGACGGGC
>NW_021849034.1:0-560 GCF_003651465.1 Formica exsecta | reverse complement strand
AACTTATTTGTCACATGGGCTTCAAAAGTCAAAAAACACCAAAAAACCTTAAATAATAATAGCAATAAGAACATTGTTTTTCGACTTTGATCGCGATGGAATAATAATGCGAAGCCCATGTGACAAAGAAGAAATTAAATTAAAAGTAATTTAATGCAATCTCAAACAACACTAATCAGATAATCGAACACTTTTCTGACGGACATATGTATAAAATAGGAGATGCGCGAGCTATTATCGTGGAAAAGGATACGCGACCGCGATAAAAGAAAAACCCGGTTCGTTAGTATAGCGTGTATTTTGCGACAGTATGACGAATACATTTATTAAAGCTTAAAATAAATGATTAAATTTATAGATTGTATAATTGACTCGGTACATTATATATAATTAAATTTATAGGTTATATAATTGATAATAGATTCGATACATTATATAAAGCTTAAAATATAATTAAATTTATAGATTAAATAAGTTACTCGATATGTTATATAATATATGATAATGCATAATATATAATAATTCGATATAATTTATAATACAAACGAGTAGATATAAAG
>NW_021849033.1:0-243 GCF_003651465.1 Formica exsecta | reverse complement strand
TACATAATTGATTAAAAATAATCCAATTTATGTCATATGTTTGGTCATTTATGTCATATTATTATCATTTTAATCGCAAGAAACGCATTAATCCATTATATTTATATTCATACTAATAAAATCCAAAATGTAAGTTTCAGTTTTTATTTTGTAAAATGTTTATATTTTGTACATAAGGAAAGATCCTCGATGCTATAGAATCGACAAAAGCGAGAGCTAGAAAGAATGAAGGAGCAAGCGAGA
>NW_021849032.1:0-2246 GCF_003651465.1 Formica exsecta | reverse complement strand
CGCAAAAAAACGGAGTTCTCAGATAGGCAGATGTGGGATTGATATCAGAAGACAATTGCAGGAAAAGAGATCTTTCATGTAAACGACCCTGACGAAAAGACACATCAGTGCTATCCTGCAGGACGATGCCAACGCAAGAAAGAACGTTCTCACTAGGAGAGAGACACGGTAAAGTGTGGTAAGACCGAGCGAGTAAGGGGAAAAGGAAGAAGACAGAATAAACGACAGAGAGATATAGAGAGAGTATGCGAGCCAGAGGAGGAAACAGAAAGGGGGCCAAGGAAGGCTGAGAGAAGCCGGCATAGCAACAGAAGGACCACTTCGAAACGAACAGCCAGTCGAGCGCGCTTCTGTTGGTTGCTGGCTGCTGTTGCTACTGCTACTGACTACGAAATCGCTCGGCTGCATCGCAGATGAACCAAAAGCGTGATATAAAAGCAGCAAAAATAAGATAAAGAATAAAAAATGATAAAAAAAGAGGAAAAAAAAATGAAAAAAGGAGGAAAAAAACAAAGAGTAAGAGAAAAAACGGCAGAGAAACAAAAAATGAAATAAACGAAAGAAAAAAGATGATAGAAAGAAGGAGAGGGAGAAAAGAAAAGAAGAAAGAAAGAAAGGAAGGAAGAAGGGAAGTGAGATAGAAAAAAAGAAAGAGAAAACGAGAAAAAAAGAGAAACAGAGAGATAAAGAAAGAGAAAAGAAGAAGCAATAAAAGAAAAGAAAACAAGAGAAAACAAGAGAGAGAGAGAGAGAAAGAAAGAAAGAAGTAGAGAGAGGCATAGAGAGAAAGAGGAAAAAGAAGGGAAAAGGAGAAAAAAAAGAGAAAAAGAGAAAAAGAAAGAAAAAAAAAGAGGAAAGAAAAGATAAAAAACAGAGAAAGATAAAAAAGCAAGAGGGACGAAAAGAGAAAGGAGGAAGAAGAGAGGAAAGGAGAAAAAGAGAAGAAAAAAGGGGACAAAAGGAGAAGAAAAAAGAGAAAGAAAGGGCAAGAACGAACGAGAAAGACAAAGGGAAAGGAAAAAAAAGCTAAACAGGAAGACAGAAAGAGAGATAGACAGACAAACAGACAGACAGAGAGAAAAGATGGAAAGCGATGGAGAGAGCAAGAAACAGAGGGAGAAAGCAAAGAGAGAGAGAGAGAGAGAGAGAGAAATAGAAGAGTCGCGTATTGATCGTGTCGCACGGGGGTGGAGCAACCGTCGACCGACTGGCTGGTCTACCTTCCTACGAGCCCGCCGCGCGAATTGCGGGGAAAGGGGTTAAAAGGGGGGAACGACAGAGGAGAAAAGGGAGAGCGAACGCGCGCGCGGTCCTTCGGCGGTAAGGGTTCTTCGTCGTCCCGACGTGCAACGTCTGGACCGGCGGAGTAGCGCGAGGGATCATAGAGGGGATGCTGGAGTCGACGTTGTCGCCGTCGTCGTCTTATGTAGAGATGGACGCGCGCGTGATAGGATGCCCTCTATGCGGCACCGAACTCTTCGACATCGATTCATTTTAATTGTAGCTCACAATCGTCCCTTTCCAGATTCCGTGTCTCTTCTCGAGAGAGAAAACGATCGAATCCCAATTAAGGTTACTATACGACGTAAAATAGAATAGCCGTTTTTAACCCTTCTCGTTGGCGCGCGCAGGGCGCGTTTCGCATGGGCGTGAAGGAAAGCACGCGGAGAAGAGCGCGGAGGGCGTAGGGATGAATGCCCTGGCGCTTCCTCTCGGAGGCGCTGCAGTCGATGGCCGCGCGATGGGAGACGCGAAAAGGGAGCGCGAGGGTTAAAGGCGGATGGCCCTTCGCGAACGAAAAGAGCTACCTCGTGGCTCGCGCTCTCAACGAGAAGGTGTCCGGCATTGGTAGGACAGACGCCATCTTAAAGATAGATACGTACAAAGTAGATAAAATGTTCGGTGCGCGACGGATATTTCATCTTTAACCCTTCGCGTCCTTCACCGCCCTTCATGGAGTCACGGAATGACGCTTAATGACATGGTACTACGGTCGAAGAATGCGAAAGGAGGACGAGTTTCGAAGAGGACATCAAAGAGGAGAAATCCTTGGACGAAGGACTTTGATACGACAAGAAGAGTCTATCATCTTTAGATCGCTAATTCTTAGATAAACTAATATCCAGGAAGATAAAATTAGGCATCGCGAAATTATTTCTTCACATTTCTATTGTTTTCCTTATGAAAGAGAATAAATATAATATATAATATAAAAATAATATGAAAAATAAATAATATAAAATAAT
>NW_021849031.1:20113-20446 GCF_003651465.1 Formica exsecta | reverse complement strand
AACCTGAGAGGAGGAGGAGGCCTAGAAGAGGCATCGGGCACTGGTGGAGCAACCCTGTCGTAAGTAATTTTTTATTTGTATATTAATTATTTATTAATTGCGTACGTGCAATTTAAATTAAGCAATTAACCGCGTAATAGCAATTTTATTTATTATTTATATGATTTAAACAAGAGAGAATTAGAGAAAAAGATTTTATATAAAAGCTATAATTTTGTGTAAAAGTTTCTACTTTTAGATTGACTTTATATGAAATTATTAGAGTTATTAGTAGTTTTTTCTCAAAATTTATAAAATTACTTTATTTATCTACTTATTATTATATGCATATAA
>NW_021849031.1:0-908 GCF_003651465.1 Formica exsecta | reverse complement strand
TATTATACATGTTCTTTTGGTAAATTTTCGTGTAATTTACAAAAAAGGAAAATTTTATATATAAATTATAGTATTATTAAATACAATTATAATATATAATTATATATAAATCAAATTACAATGCAATTATAATTACAATTAATTAATATACAATTGTAATTTGAGTACAATTTACAATTAATGATGCTATCAGTATCATAAATAGATATATCCGATATATCCACTAATGCAAATAATTTGATATTGACAGCATTTACATCTAAAAGTTCAATATTACATAAATTGACGTACCAATATAACAAATATATGTACAAGTTTCATAAAATATCTATAAAATAAAACGTAACACATGTTTATTAATATTACTTTTGTTTAGATAATAGATATAAATGCAACTTTTCTTTTTTTATTTATAAAAATTATAAAAAAAGATGTAGTATGTGTATATATTTTTAAAATTTGTTATAATTATTTTTAATTTTTCTACAGTTTAATTTTTTAATTTTAATTGATCATAATAGTCCCTAACCCCTACTTTGCTGGTTAAACCAGGGGGAATTCGCGATTATTGAAATTTGAGAAAAAAATTTGTCCTAATCGCATGTCCTACTTACGTGCCCTACTCGCCTGCCCTATCTGTGTGCCCTATTCGCGTCTCCTACTCGCGTGTCCTACTCGCGTGTTCTACTCGCGTGCCCTAATAGAATGCACCGTATGTTGCTTCCGTTAGGCCAGTTGAACCTACCTTTTGTTGATCCTGGCCATATTTATTCTGGCTACATCTAGCCAGAGATGTAGCTTTGATCTCTATCAGAGAGCAATGAAGGAGAGAAATTCCTTCCGTTGCCGGCTAATTATTATCACCGGTGCATGAGCGTAATTTTACGCTCGTTTACGGTCGTGAGACA
>NW_021849030.1:0-1693 GCF_003651465.1 Formica exsecta | reverse complement strand
TTCGTAATAAATGCTGCTATCTATGGCTAACTTATGTTATTAGTTATAGGTTGATGCCATCATTATTTTGAGATAAGCCATGCCTACGTGCACACAATATTTCTTTTTTGAAGTACAAAATTTTTGGGTCAAAAAAGATCGATATCGGGACAGCAATCGAGTTGTTATGGACTCTTTCTACACAGAGCATCTGCTTCATTAAAGCAGCATTGCATTCTGTACATATTAGAGAGTATATCACATTAGTTTTGATCGTCACTTTGTACGCTGGAATATACAGCCGCCGTGTTTGTTATTTTCTTCGTGTTGGGGCAAAACCGGATACCTACACATTTCATGTAATGAAAAGAGGAAGAACTGTTATCCTGACTTTGTCTCCTTACAAAAAGTAGTTGGAAACGAAGACTAATACTCAGAAAAACAAACCACTAAAAAGAAGTTTTTTGAGACTCCTAAAATTAAAAAATTAAATAAGAAAGTTCTGCAGCAATGTAGAACAAGAGGATATCATTATTTGTGATTTTCGTTAATAGAATACATCTTTGTATTGTATTTTGATTAAAATAAATTTAGATTTTATAATTAATGTTTTACATGTTTTCAAATGGGTACCCGGTTTTACCCTGCCGGTAGGGCAAAACCGCTACCTGCCTGTAAAATTTTATCAAAATCAGGCCTGGGTCGGATACGAAACTTCAATCGAAGTTTTATTGCAATAAAAATTAAGTATGTAGTATTTTTAACTTTTTAAAGAAACTTGTGTTGATTATAGTTAATAAGATATTTTTTGTTAAATGTGGGACCTATTGCAAATTAGATTATTTTTGGGGAGGTTTCATTAAATAGTTTTCAATTATATTTATTTAAACATAAAGATTGTTTAAGCTGCTGAATACGAATCTAATGTCAAAATTAACAAATTTAAATTGTATACATAAATTTTCTTTTGTACATATAAATTTTTGAAAGAATCCAAACATTTTTTAATTTTGACATCCATATTAAATTTATAATTAAAAATTTTTTACACATTTTTGACACATTGGATTCGTATTCAGTGACTTAAGAAATCCTTAAATTTTATTGAAAATTATTTGACAGATTCTCAATAATCTAATTCGCAATAGATCACATAATTTACCATGAACATCTTATCAGTCGACATAACAAATTTCTTTCTCTCTCGAGGACTGAAAATCCTAATAACACCCTAAACTTTGATGGCAGTAAAACTTCTCCAATATACCGTACATACCATACTGTCACATAACTGGCAAATATTGTAGTTATATGTCAAAATGCATTAAAATAGGCATTTCTTGCAACTTCAATTGTAATCTTTTTACAATTATATCGCGTAGACAATTGGGAAATCGAAATTGTATACAGCATAAAAGAACTATAGGAAGTCACTCTTATTATATATACGGAAAATTTTGTTCTTGTAATTTTTTTTATTGAACTGTATGTAATCAGATATTCCGGCAATATTTCAAATCTTTTCAAAACTTCGAACAATATAGTCTTGGCGGAATTAATAAATTTGAATATTGTTGTTGAAAACTTGTAATATATATACACAGAGTGTCTATCAAAGAATATCTATTCAGATTTTGAGCATTCTACCGACTAAAAATATAAAAAAGATTTATATAGAAGTATGTCTGATAAAGCTTCCATTCCGAATATTACA
>NW_021849029.1:55760-56891 GCF_003651465.1 Formica exsecta | reverse complement strand
TTCAAAGCTGTTCAATAGCCGTTCGATAGTCGTTCAATAGTCGTTCAATAGCCGTTCGATAGCTGTTCAGAGCCGTTCGATAGTCGTTCAAAGCCGTTCGGTAGCCGTTCAATAGCCGTTCGATAGTCGTTCATAGCCGTTCGATAGCCGTTCAAAGCCGTTCAAAAGCTGTTCAATAGTCGTTCGATAGTGGTTCACATATTATATTATAAAAATATATTATTCATATTTAAAAGACTTTAGATATTTGCTCGTGGAAACATGCTAACTTTTGTTTTCTTATCATGTGGAAGGTAAGCGTTCTTCGTAAGTGATTCATCTCCTACTCTAAAATGTTCGAGACAATGTCTATCCCGGTATGTTCGTCACAAAGTGTTTGACAGCGAATAGAGAAGAAGTTTATGAAGTGTGTTCCAAGTGAAATTTGAAAAATGCTATCATTGATTGAATTGGTTTTGTGCCAAGGTCGATTGAACGCGTCATGGTGGGCGAAGGACCTGGCGATGGGGTTGTTGAGAGCCCTGTTGAATTTGGTGGTTTTCCAAAGAGTAAGTAGCATTTTTTATTTTGTATCATATTAATTATTTATAATATATATTATAATTTGGTTTTTATTATAGTATCAATATACGAGTGATATCAAGATTCCTGGTTTTATAAACTTTGAACAGCGGCGGACGATTCGGATGTTGCGACGGAACGCGCGAGACGAATTGAACGAATTATGAGGAGATACTGTGGAGGCTCAAGATACGATTCGGTCAATTGGTCCTGGATATACCGGGATATTTTTTGCCTTAAAAAACTATTTGGACTCGAGCCTTACTATAACTATAGCGAGGAAGAATCATGGGACGAGCCTCCAAGCAAGAGATCGAAGAATTAATTGTAAGTATCTTTTTTAAAATTTATGATATATTTAATATTTGAATATTACACCTTATTACTATATTATTTTTATTTTTTATATGTTTGTATTTCACACACACACACACACACACGTGCGCGCGCACACACACAAATATTAAATAAAAATTATATTAATATTTATAAAAGTATCAATTATTTCTGCGCATCCTTCTTTCCTTTTCCTACTCGTGCATGCCTCGCGCTATCTCTCTCTCTCTCTCT
>NW_021849029.1:49757-53762 GCF_003651465.1 Formica exsecta | reverse complement strand
GTTAATAAGACTTGTATTTTTCTGTTTCAGAAGGAGCGCCATCATATTATTATTATTATTATTATCATTATTATTTTATATCTTTTTGTATATTTTATATTTTTATAATATTATTATTATTATGTTTTATTATTATTTTATTATTTTTTTAAATACACACACACACAATTATATGATATGCACAATTTTTAAATAAATATTTTTATTATTATATTAAAAAATGTCAATTATTTGTGCGTCATTTTCTTACCTTTTCCAACACGCGTGCATGCCTCGCTTTGCGCTATCTCTCTCCCAAGTGCATGCCTCGCACCATCTCTCTCCAACGTGCATGCAAACGCTATTCTTGTCTTACGTTCATACGGACGCCTCGCGCTATCCTTCTCCCACGCCCATAGAATATCATTAGCGCTATCCCTCCCCCACACATTGCGAACGCCTCGCGCTATCTCTCTCACACCTACTCACGGCATCGTACCTTCGCGTTCCCTCTTCCCCTCGCCTATCGGTTCGCCGTCCCCCTCCCCCTCTCCGCGGACCCCTCGCCCATCGGTTAGGACGCGGCCCCCCGCGTGACGTCATACCCCCCGGCTGATTTCCCCTCGCCCCTCACCCCCCCTCAGAGGACCTGGGTTAGAACCGGCCTTACTACACTACTCTTAATATTAAACGTTTTGATCTTCAACTGGACCCTCTTTAGTAAAAACAAATTGGAAGAACAAGAAAAGATTTTTGTTAAAACTGTCGTTAAAACGCATTTTAACAGTCAGCATAAATTAAAAACAAAAATAAAAAGCTTTATATTAATAATCGATTATGGTATCATTATATGATATTAGGTGTACAAATAAGTTTCCGCCGTTTTTTATCAAAAATTGGGCATTTATTGTGAAAGAACGGAACCTAATGTTTTATTTGAAGTATTGTCCATCGCTTGCCACTACTTTTTCCCATCTTTCTGGCAGCATACGGATACCGCATCGGAAGAATGCTTCATCTTTTGAGGCTATCCACGAATCGACCCAATTTTTGATATCTTCATATGATGTGAAGTGTTGCTCAGACAGGCCATGCGCCATCGATCTAAACATGTGGAAATCAAAAGGAGCAATGTCTGGTGAATACGGCGAATGGAGTAAAACTTCCCAATTGAGTGTTTCCAAATAGGTTTTGACCGGCGCCGCAACATGTGGACGAGCATTATCATGCAGGAGAATAACTTTGTCGTGTCTGGAGTAGTGGGCGCGCTTTTCCTTGAGTGCTCAACTCAATCTCATCAATTGTGTTCGGTAGACAGCCCCAGTAATGGTTTCGTTCGGTTTGAGCAACTCATAATACACGACACCAAGCTGATCCCACTTTTTTTCCATGAATATTTGGCTTAGCTGTAAATGTTGAAGCATGGCCAGGTGGTCCCCATGATTTCTTCCTTTTTGGATTATCATAGTGGATCCATTTTTCATCACCAGTGACTATACGGTGCAGAAAACCCTTTCGTTTATGCCTAGCAAGCAGCATTTCACATGTGAACAATCGGCGTTCAACGTTTCTCGGCGTCAGTTCATATGGAACCCAATTTCCTTGTTTTTGAATCAATCCCAATGATTTCAACCGATGTGAAATTGCTTGTTGAGTCACTCCCAATGTAAGTGCAAGTTCTTCTTGCGTTTGGCACGAATCTTGATCCAATAATGCTTCCAATTCCGCGTCTTCATACACTTTCGGCCTTCCGCTACGTTCTTTGTCTTCGATGTCAAATTCACCGTTCTTAAACTTTTGAAACCACTCACGACAACTTCTCTCACTTAAGGCAGCCTCACCATATGCTTCTACAAGCAATCGATACGCCTCAGCTGCAGATTTCTTCAAATTGAAGAAGTAAATCAAAAGTTCCCGCAAATGACGCTTATTCGGCTCAAAACTCGACATTTTCGCACACAAAAGAATATATTATACTGATAAAAAATCACTAATATTTTAAGGTTATGTTATTGACTGATGTCCAATCTTACGATATGTCGTGTGCCGTCAAGAAACACATCGAATTAGTGAAGTATTGAGAGAAAACAAATTCTCAATTTACGAAGATGAAACATCTGACATAACAAACGATAAATGGCTCTCATTAATCGTTCGTTATGTTGAACCAAAAATGTTACGTGTCAGATGTGAATTATTACAAATGATTCACTTGAATGCGACGGATTGTTCTGCCAATAAGATCTTTCAATCGTTTGAGAACGAATTATTGAAAAAGAATATTTCTCTTCGATTGATCGTTGGTCTTAGTTGCGATAATGCCTCTGTAATGATAGGCAAAACGTCCTCTCTTAAAACAAAATTGATAGAAAAAAGAATCTTGTAACACTTCCATGTGTATGCCACTCTACAGCATTAGCAGCAGAAGCGGCCTGCGAAATAACTCCTCAAGATTGTGAGCATTTTATTAAAGGCATTTCCACATTTATCAACAGTAGTCCAAAAAGAACAGCTATTTTCCGAGATTTTCAGATGTGCTTCGAAGATAAATCTTTGAGCATTTTGAAGTATGCAGAAACACGTTGGTTAACGCGTCACAAGTGCATTCAGAGAATCTTGGAAATATGAGACACATTAGGCAACTTTTTAATGGAACAGGCATCTGAGAATGTTCGTCCTGCGCATAACTTGCTGTCCATTTTTCAAAATCCTTCGACGAAAGCTTATCTCTTCTTTCTTGAATTTGCACTTGATACGTTCAACAAATACAATGCAAAGTTTCAGACAAGGAAATCCATTATTCACGAGCTGCAGCCTTCCTCAATCGAATTGCTACTTTGGTTTCTTAGAAAATTTATGAAGCCTGCTTTATTAAAAACCGAAGTGTTTGGTCATATTGTTAGGACCGTGAACTTTTCTGATCGTGCCAATCATCTTCTTTCAGAGGAAACTGATTTTGGTTTTGAATATAAAGAATATTTACAAGAGCAAATAAATCAGAAAATTTTACCTAAAATAGACGTCGATTTTATTCGAGGAAATTGTTTGCAATTTTATATAAAAGCATGTGAACAAATTCGTGATCGTCTTCCAATCGACGATAACTTTTTACATTGTGTTGCAGTTTTCGATAACAAAACTGCATTGTTTGAGTGTGATCGAGAGTCAACGGTTTTTAGAGTACTGCAGGTTAATCGCAGATTAGGAAAATTAGTCGATGAAGATGAAGTGCGAAATGAATGGAAATCTTTATATGAAGTCGATCTACCTACAAAAGTCGACTGGTCTAAATTATCCTTCGATGATATGTGGAGACAAATTGGTTTGTATTTTACGGACGAAGAAAATATTCGTTTTCCAAATTTACGATCGCTTTTCAGCATTGTAAGAACTCTTCATCACTCAAACGTTGAAGCTGAACGCGTATTTTCCATTATTCCAGATGCAAAAACAAGAAAAAGAAATAATATGTCCATTGAGACATTAAATTCAATTTGCGTTATAAAATACGCTTTAAGAGCTAATGATAAAACTGCTCGCACTATGGCAGTGACACATGAACATCTAACTCTCCACACGACAGAAAATTTATATAAAAAATCAATACCTGAGCGAAAAAGCAACTTAACATTGCATTCACGACGATGAAGAAGATATGCAATAATAATATTATCATATAATATTACCATATCAGTCGATGATTAATATAGAGCCTTTATCTTTATTTTTAATTTATGCTGGCTGTTAAAATGCGTTTCAACAATAGTCTTAACAAAAACCTTTTCTCGTTCTTCCAATTTGTTTTTGCTGAAGAGGGTCCAGTCAAAGATCGAAATGTTTAATATTAAGAGTTTCTCGAAATTTGTTTATTTTTTATTCTAATCTTAAGAACTTTCGAGATTTGTAATTTATATATGCACGTACATCCGCAATTTGCTTCTTAAGCCTTTTTGTATTTTTGTATTTATTATATATTTCATATTTTATATTTTTTATATTTTTATTTTTTTATTATATTTTGTATTT
>NW_021849029.1:34049-49574 GCF_003651465.1 Formica exsecta | reverse complement strand
ACGTTTATTATTTTATACTAGCGGAGGCTTTATATTTTTTGATATGCGTATTCGAATATTTTTGTATGAACATTTGTCGCAATCCTGACGAAGGAACAAAAAAAAACGATAGGAATCGATTACATTGTTTTCTATAGTAATTGTAAATAATAAATTAACGAAAGCTTATAAGCGTAAATTCACACGATAGATTCTTTGTTTCTTTTTCATAGATATCTAATTTTCAGCATTCACAATTTTAATTTTTTATTGTGTTTTACCGTAGTTATGAATCCTACCTTGATGAAGGATCGTAAATTCACAATTGATTCTCGATCGTTTCCTTTTGTAAGTATATTATTGCAGCATCAAATTCTCTTATCTTTCTTATCGTTTCTTTTTCCACGAAACGTAAAAAAATAATTAAAAATCATAATAAAATAATAATAATAATAATATATTATTATTCAATAATTAATTCTTTTTGTAATTGTTAAGCAAGCATTTAATTAGCATTATTTATCTAAATCATTTAATAATTGTTATTAATGGCCGCTCGCTGCTCGCGCGTACCCCGACTCTCGTCGCAGGGCCACCAAACTTTTCGTTGCCGTGCGACACTGCGAAGCTCGCCGCTGGCACGCCTAGAGCGTACGTCCCACGGTCTAGCCGCGCGAAACGCGCGCTCATTCGCCAATCTTTTTTAATTAATATTTCAATAATTATTGCGAAAATTGCAAAATGGTACAGGACTTTTCTGTTCAATTTACTGTGCTCTACCTGCTCACGAGCGTTGTAAAGGGTGCTTTGGGACACCCTGTATAATATAAATATTCTATTTCCATTCTAATTATATTTATTCTACTAATTGCATTTATTCTGTTGTATTGCATAGAAATATATATATTGCATATATTGCAAGCGAATAGGAAAATTCGACGGCCGAACATGTGCGAGCGGCGAACGTTTTCGTGATCAGTGCTGTTCGTAGCTCGTAGCCTGCCCCCACGCACGAAGCTACACGTACACGCTATGACGTAGCGACTACGTCTGTGTTAGTAAGTCCCGCGGTAAGTGGTGGGGGCTCCCATTTCCCACGAACTGGCAGCTCTGTCACCGGGATAGAGAAATTCGCAAAATATACGGGTTTTTCCGATTATACAAACGCCGTTGAATACGCAAGTCGAATTAAATACATATAAGACTTCGAGCAAAATGCGAGAGGCCAATGAAAAAGAATTTCGAGATTTCCGAAACGACATGTAGCATTCAACTGGCAGAAAAAAGGTGCAAATTACAAATGTACCTATCGACGAAGTCGTTAAACTCAACGCAGAAGGAAGCGGGTAGTCCACACCGAGATCCTGAAACAGAAGAAAGAGGGATTAAAAAACGTCTAAGAAGGAAGTCATCCGAGATCAGCGAAAAGGGTATAAGGCATATCACCAGGCTGAAGAAAATGATGGCTGGCGGCAAGTTAAATCAATTCTTCATGGGCTACGTGGAAGGACAGAAGATAAATTTACGCTTTGACCATAGAGGCAATTTCAATATTATTACTAGCGCAGCAGTTAAAATGATAGAAGACAACGCACGGAAGTTAAATCACATTAAAGGGTCTAAAAACATTCCGGCGTATCTTAGAAATGAGAAAAAGGTAAAATTCAAGACCATTAAAATAAGAACGATTGTGTTCGAGACAACAATTCTCGTAGAAGCCATGATCCTGGACAGCGAGGCGCCTTGCATACTACTGGGACGACTCGCATGCCGAGAAGTGGGCGACATGCTTAAAAAGAAGGACGCGGATGCAGTAGATTCAATCCAATGATCGAGCGAATACAAAACGCCCGATACAAGAAGAAAACCAGAGAAGGAAGGAAGCGGACAACCCACATCCCAGACGATACCGTCCAAATCAGCGAGTGTTAGTGGTCGTTTGGTATTTGATCCGGGTATTCAAATGCTTTTTGAAACCGTAACACCCTGATAGGTGTTACGGAAGTGCGCGGACAATCAGTTGAAAAGGTTCGCGAAAATGTAAAGACGAAAAGCACAAAATGTGCTGAAAATACTTTTAAAACGAGTGAAAAAGACACTCAAGAAACAAACAATTTTAAAGACAATAATTTAATGCTAAGAAAAAACTGCGAGCGAAACAATAAAGACAATTTTATGCGGCAATTAGATTCAAAAACATTAAATAGAAATGAGGAACATATAGACAATAATACCGAGCATACCAAAAGACAAACTAAAGAAGAAATTAATTCTTCTACGTAGACAATAAATTTAGATTCTCCAGATAAAGAATCAAAGTTACAAGATAACGATATTCCAGAAACAGAGATAAATATCGTGAAAAGCTTATATAAAAATATTAATAACTGGATAAACAAAATTAAAGACACTACCAGACTTAACTTAGAAGAGAGCAATACTTAATATAATTTAATTGAATTGAGTAATAGCATTGAGGAATTAACATATAATAAGGGAGAATTAATTTCTCCTATCAAATTAAATTTAAGCAATAGATATAATGAAATAGATTTTAATAAAACACATTGTACCAATAAAATAAACAAACATTATAATACAGAAATAGAAAATAAGCTAAATTTAGGAAAAACACTAGCGAGTCTGCGAAATCCGAAAACAGCCAATCAGATGGCTGGACAAAATGCTTACCCGGAGCGCGGTGTCATGTCTCAATGTTCGAAGTTAATAAAAAAAATTAAAATTTTAGAAATGAATTACTATCTTCAAGTAACTCGTTATAACGTGACTATGTTAATATAAGATCAGTAAAGATTGGATTAATATTAATATGCAAACTTTTATAATTAATATTAATTTTATATTATCGTAATAAAATAGTAAGAGTTAAAATCTTTTCCTTTTTCTGTCACCCTGCATTCACCGGGTTTACCGGGAACCAGAAGACTGATAACCTGTCAGTAATAATATAAAAGTAATATCTTAGCTTACCATTAAATGGTTATAAGTACTGGAATAATGGTTAATATGCTGGATTCTCCTTGATGATGGTTCTCCAGGAATAATAGTGCGTATGCGCTTATTGTAGTAGTAGTTGGTAAAAATAAAGTAGAATGAAATAACACTAGTTATTTAAAAATTAAATGTTTATTATTACAGGACGTTAGACTAACGCCTGGTATACTCGTAGTACAATGTAGAATAAGTCTTTAAGACTGTGCGAGATTTTGGCGGCGCGGACGCCGGATTATTAACGCGAACGCTTTGGCTAATTGAGACAAAAGAATAAGAGGCGTAAAAGCTTCTTAGTGTTAACTGTATGAGCGCCGGAATAATAATATTCGATGCTGAGCTCTCACTGAGCTCCTCCGGTCTTCAGGTGTTGGTGGGGAGATGCTGCAGTGGGAGCGCCTTGATGTACTTGGTGGGGTACTTCTATGCCTTTCAGGTGTTGGTGGGAAAGCCATGGGCGTGAATACGGCAAGTGGGAAGCGCTGTTGGTAGGGAGTGCTAGTCACTTGGGGCTTTCCTGATGTGCGCCGGGGATTTCCTGGTGTGCGATAAGGACAGCTATAGCGTCACTGCATGATTTCTTCGTCTGCATATCAAGTAGGTTGCATCAGTCACTGCATTCTGTTGTTCACCAGGCTTTCCTTTTATCTTATCGGCCGGGCGGATAAAAGTATTGATCGACGGCCGACTTGCATCACCATGCACAGTTTAAGACTCTTATAATACTACAGTGAATAAAATATTCTTTCTTATGCTCCTAGTTCCTTACCGTTAATTATAATATTAGTATAAAAGTCTTATGCTGTACAGTATAAATGCATAAAGATATAAAATTCTTAAAGTTATTATGAATAATATAAAATTCTTAATATTAACGTGTGCATATATAAATGTGTGTGTACTTAAAATTATTAAAGCATGTACCAATTATCCCGTTTCGCAATATCTGTACGGGATACGCATTTATTAGTTATTAATATTATATTCGCGTTTGTTGCTTCGTTCTTTCTGTATGCAGGGAATATGTAATATATATAAGTTTATAACATTCAGGTTGATCGTCTAACTGACTGTGTAGTATTGCCATGCAAGTATAAAATTATTAACTATTAGTTACTCTTATAGTCTACACGGTATGGTTATTTTATGTCACCCGTAAGAGCGCTTGAGCGTTGGTTATATACGGGGTGTTTCGCAAGTATGGATACTACATTTAATATTACTCGCTCTATATGAACGAACAATTTTCTTTTAGATTTTTTTTCTTTTACCTCCAATAGATGCGTTAGCAATTAATTTAATCTTTATTTAAAAATTAGATGTGCGGCTAGGACGTCACAGTAAGTATATAAGAGTTATTTCGGCTAGTGGTTGGTAACGGTCCTACAACGTCCATGGAAATTTTGTCGAACGCGGCCCCAGGAGTATCTGTTATTAGCATGGACTGCTTGGTCTTTACTCTAGTTAGTTTTTTTAATTTGGCAGCTTCTACAGTTTTTAATGTATTCCTGAATGTCTTTCTTTATGGTCGACCAATAATAATTTTGACGAATTCTATGATAGGTTTTATTTACACCTTTATGTCCTCCGATTTTAGTTGCATGCTTCTCGTATATGATATTCTGTCTTTCACTCGGGTCGGGGCAACGAATTAGAGATTTGCAAATTGTTATTACTAATGATAGGTCTGAGAGAAATCTTTTCATATTTTTGTACATGAAAATCCAGGGGATTGAGTTGTACAAGTCGTTCTGTGTTATGCTGATTAAATTTAAGTTTAGTTATGTTATAACGTCACGTAGTGATCTGATGCAATTTAAGATATCATTTTGTTCTATGAGAGTTCTATCGTTCTGTTTTATCGAAATGTTTATCAAAAATTTCTCATTACTCAAATTTGTAATATGCGCTCTCGTAAGAGTTAAGTCTTCATAATTTGGAAGTTTATTTTCCTTTTGATAATCTTTAGCTCCCTTATCAAAAGGAGCTCCGTTAAGAGTTGTAAAGATAACGTGATGATCTTTTCTAGTAAGCAAAGAGTCGCGAGTGTGGTTTATTCGAAAGGAGTTTTCATTGTCCGAGGATCTAGGTTGAGGGGATTCTGATTCAGTCTCATCTGTTTCACTGTCAGAATTTCCGTCTGTCATTAGTGGTTCTTTTTCATCGGATCTTGTCATTCGATCGTTTAAATCTATTCCTCTTTCTGAGTCCATTACGTCGGGGAATGAGAATTGCGGTTCGTTATTAACAATTACAGGAGGGGTTAGCAAGGCATCTTCTGTTAGATCCCCAATTGTCAGTTGCTGTTGTAACGAAACAGTAATAGAAGGTTTGGATTGTTGAGTAGCCGTTTGACAAGAGAAAAGAGATTCGTTAGAGCTTTCATCCATAGTGGTTAAGGGGATCCAAAAGTGACGGCCGAACTCCGACGGGTTAGCGCCCTCATCTAAGCGTAACTAAAATTATCGATAATACCGACCGAAATTATCGATAATATCAATAATTTTAGTTCCGCTGTTACCGATATTAATATTTCTGCATGTTTTATGCATATTTGAAAGAGAACTGTGTTCAATATGTTGAAATCGGACAGCATCGTGTATTTCTACTGCTCTATTACCTCGCACGCATATCTAAGCGTATTTAAGCGTATAGATAACAGTATAATATAGACTGTCTGCCTTTATCACATATTTGAACATAATTTCACATTGTTCATACGGGCTATGTGTCTTCCCACATATCTTCCAAGAGAAATAACATTTGGTTAGGTGTTATATATATATAATTATGTATATATATATGTATATGTATAATATGTACATAGACGTATACAGATGTATGTGTATGATATATGATATATACATATATTCTGAATATTATCATGTAACTTTCTATAAGTTGCGATCTATGCAACGCAGCTAATTTTTTTCAATCGATATAATCAATGGATATATAACAACAATGTATTATTTATACAAATATATATTATAATGTCTTTTTTTTGTTCGTATACATAAATATTTATATATTTGTAATAAACATTTATAATACATTGTTTGTCTCCATCGCAACAGAATAATATATCGCCTCTGGCATATATTTTTTAACACACACGCAAATCGCATCTAGTGTGAAATAACAACCAGCTCACGAATTGATCGCCTCTGGCATATATTTTTTAACACACATGCAAATTGCATCTAGTGTGAAATAACAACCAGCTCACGAATTGATCGCCTCTGGCATATATTTTTTAACACACATGCAAATCGCATCTAGTGTGAAATAACAACCAGCTCACGAATTGATCGCCTCTGGCATATATTTTTTAACACACATGCAAATCGCATCTAGTGTGAAATAACAACCAGCTCACGAATTGATCGCCTCTGGCATATATTTTTTAACACACATGCAAATCGCATCTAGTGTGAAATAACAACCAGCTCACGAATTGATCGCCTCTGGCATATATTTTTTAACACACATGCAAATCGCATCTAGTGTGAAATAACAACCAGCTCACGAATTGATCGCCTCTGGCATATATTTTTTAACACACATGCAAATCGCATCTAGTGTGAAATAACAACCAGCTCACGAATTGATCGCCTCTGGCATATATTTTTTAACACACATGCAAATCGCATCTAGTGTGAAATAACAACCAGCTCACGAATTGATCGCCTCTGGCATATATTTTTTAACACACATGCAAATCGCATCTAGTGTGAAATAACAACCAGCTCACGAATTGATCGCCTCTGGCATATATTTTTTAACACACATGCAAATTGCATCTAGTGTGAAATAACAACCAGCTCACGAATTGATCGCCTCTGGCATATATTTTTTAACACACATGCAAATTGCATCTAGTGTGAAATAACAACCAGCTCACGAATTGATCGCCTCTGGCATATATTTTTTAACACACATGCAAATTGCATCTAGTGTGAAATAACAACCAGCTCACGAATTGATCGCCTCTGGCATATATTTTTTAACACACATGCAAATTGCATCTAGTGTGAAATAACAACCAGCTCACGAATTGATCGCCTCTGGCATATATTTTTTAACACACATGCAAATTGCATCTAGTGTGAAATAACAACCAGCTCACGAATTGATCGCCTCTGGCATATATTTTTTAACACACATGCAAATTGCATCTAGTGTGAAATAACAACCAGCTCACGAATTGATCGCCTCTGGCATATATTTTTTAACACACATGCAAATTGCATCTAGTGTGAAATAACAACCAGCTCACGAATTGATCGCCTCTGGCATATATTTTTTAACACACATGCAAATTGCATCTAGTGTGAAATAACAACCAGCTCACGAATTGATCGCCTCTGGCATATATTTTTTAACACACATGCAAATTGCATCTAGTGTGAAATAACAACCAGCTCACGAATTGATCGCCTCTGGCATATATTTTTTAACACACATGCAAATTGCATCTAGTGTGAAATAACAACCAGCTCACGAATTGATCGCCTCTGGCATATATTTTTTAACACACATGCAAATTGCATCTAGTGTGAAATAACAACCAGCTCACGAATTGATCGCCTCTGGCATATATTTTTTAACACACATGCAAATTGCATCTAGTGTGAAATAACAACCAGCTCACGAATTGATCGCCTCTGGCATATATTTTTTAACACACATGCAAATTGCATCTAGTGTGAAATAACAACCAGCTCACGAATTGATCGCCTCTGGCATATATTTTTTAACACACATGCAAATTGCATCTAGTGTGAAATAACAACCAGCTCACGAATTGATCGCCTCTGGCATATATTTTTTAACACACATGCAAATTGCATCTAGTGTGAAATAACAACCAGCTCACGAATTGATCGCCTCTGGCATATATTTTTTAACACACATGCAAATTGCATCTAGTGTGAAATAACAACCAGCTCACGAATTGATCGCCTCTGGCATATATTTTTTAACACACATGCAAATTGCATCTAGTGTGAAATAACAACCAGCTCACGAATTGATCGCCTCTGGCATATATTTTTTAACACACATGCAAATTGCATCTAGTGTGAAATAACAACCAGCTCACGAATTGATCGCCTCTGGCATATATTTTTTAACACACATGCAAATTGCATCTAGTGTGAAATAACAACCAGCTCACGAATTGATCGCCTCTGGCATATATTTTTTAACACACATGCAAATTGCATCTAGTGTGAAATAACAACCAGCTCACGAATTGATCGCCTCTGGCATATATTTTTTAACACACATGCAAATTGCATCTAGTGTGAAATAACAACCAGCTCACGAATTGATCGCCTCTGGCATATATTTTTTAACACACATGCAAATTGCATCTAGTGTGAAATAACAACCAGCTCACGAATTGATCGCCTCTGGCATATATTTTTTAACACACATGCAAATTGCATCTAGTGTGAAATAACAACCAGCTCACGAATTGATCGCCTCTGGCATATATTTTTTAACACACATGCAAATTGCATCTAGTGTGAAATAACAACCAGCTCACGAATTGATCGCCTCTGGCATATATTTTTTAACACACATGCAAATTGCATCTAGTGTGAAATAACAACCAGCTCACGAATTGATCGCCTCTGGCATATATTTTTTAACACACATGCAAATTGCATCTAGTGTGAAATAACAACCAGCTCACGAATTGATCGCCTCTGGCATATATTTTTTAACACACATGCAAATTGCATCTAGTGTGAAATAACAACCAGCTCACGAATTGATCGCCTCTGGCATATATTTTTTAACACACATGCAAATTGCATCTAGTGTGAAATAACAACCAGCTCACGAATTGATCGCCTCTGGCATATATTTTTTAACACACATGCAAATTGCATCTAGTGTGAAATAACAACCAGCTCACGAATTGATCGCCTCTGGCATATATTTTTTAACACACATGCAAATTGCATCTAGTGTGAAATAACAACCAGCTCACGAATTGATCGCCTCTGGCATATATTTTTTAACACACATGCAAATTGCATCTAGTGTGAAATAACAACCAGCTCACGAATTGATCGCCTCTGGCATATATTTTTTAACACACATGCAAATTGCATCTAGTGTGAAATAACAACCAGCTCACGAATTGATCGCCTCTGGCATATATTTTTTAACACACATGCAAATTGCATCTAGTGTGAAATAACAACCAGCTCACGAATTGATCGCCTCTGGCATATATTTTTTAACACACATGCAAATTGCATCTAGTGTGAAATAACAACCAGCTCACGAATTGATCGCCTCTGGCATATATTTTTTAACACACATGCAAATTGCATCTAGTGTGAAATAACAACCAGCTCACGAATTGATCGCCTCTGGCATATATTTTTTAACACACATGCAAATTGCATCTAGTGTGAAATAACAACCAGCTCACGAATTGATCGCCTCTGGCATATATTTTTTAACACACATGCAAATTGCATCTAGTGTGAAATAACAACCAGCTCACGAATTGATCGCCTCTGGCATATATTTTTTAACACACATGCAAATTGCATCTAGTGTGAAATAACAACCAGCTCACGAATTGATCGCCTCTGGCATATATTTTTTAACACACATGCAAATTGCATCTAGTGTGAAATAACAACCAGCTCACGAATTGATCGCCTCTGGCATATATTTTTTAACACACATGCAAATTGCATCTAGTGTGAAATAACAACCAGCTCACGAATTGATCGCCTCTGGCATATATTTTTTAACACACATGCAAATTGCATCTAGTGTGAAATAACAACCAGCTCACGAATTGATCGCCTCTGGCATATATTTTTTAACACACATGCAAATTGCATCTAGTGTGAAATAACAACCAGCTCACGAATTGATCGCCTCTGGCATATATTTTTTAACACACATGCAAATTGCATCTAGTGTGAAATAACAACCAGCTCACGAATTGATCGCCTCTGGCATATATTTTTTAACACACATGCAAATTGCATCTAGTGTGAAATAACAACCAGCTCACGAATTGATCGCCTCTGGCATATATTTTTTAACACACATGCAAATTGCATCTAGTGTGAAATAACAACCAGCTCACGAATTGATCGCCTCTGGCATATATTTTTTAACACACATGCAAATTGCATCTAGTGTGAAATAACAACCAGCTCACGAATTGATCGCCTCTGGCATATATTTTTTAACACACATGCAAATTGCATCTAGTGTGAAATAACAACCAGCTCACGAATTGATCGCCTCTGGCATATATTTTTTAACACACATGCAAATTGCATCTAGTGTGAAATAACAACCAGCTCACGAATTGATCGCCTCTGGCATATATTTTTTAACACACATGCAAATTGCATCTAGTGTGAAATAACAACCAGCTCACGAATTGATCGCCTCTGGCATATATTTTTTAACACACATGCAAATTGCATCTAGTGTGAAATAACAACCAGCTCACGAATTGATCGCCTCTGGCATATATTTTTTAACACACATGCAAATTGCATCTAGTGTGAAATAACAACCAGCTCACGAATTGATCGCCTCTGGCATATATTTTTTAACACACATGCAAATTGCATCTAGTGTGAAATAACAACCAGCTCACGAATTGATCGCCTCTGGCATATATTTTTTAACACACATGCAAATTGCATCTAGTGTGAAATAACAACCAGCTCACGAATTGATCGCCTCTGGCATATATTTTTTAACACACATGCAAATTGCATCTAGTGTGAAATAACAACCAGCTCACGAATTGATCGCCTCTGGCATATATTTTTTAACACACATGCAAATTGCATCTAGTGTGAAATAACAACCAGCTCACGAATTGATCGCCTCTGGCATATATTTTTTAACACACATGCAAATTGCATCTAGTGTGAAATAACAACCAGCTCACGAATTGATCGCCTCTGGCATATATTTTTTAACACACATGCAAATTGCATCTAGTGTGAAATAACAACCAGCTCACGAATTGATCGCCTCTGGCATATATTTTTTAACACACATGCAAATTGCATCTAGTGTGAAATAACAACCAGCTCACGAATTGATCGCCTCTGGCATATATTTTTTAACACACATGCAAATTGCATCTAGTGTGAAATAACAACCAGCTCACGAATTGATCGCCTCTGGCATATATTTTTTAACACACATGCAAATTGCATCTAGTGTGAAATAACAACCAGCTCACGAATTGATCGCCTCTGGCATATATTTTTTAACACACATGCAAATTGCATCTAGTGTGAAATAACAACCAGCTCACGAATTGATCGCCTCTGGCATATATTTTTTAACACACATGCAAATTGCATCTAGTGTGAAATAACAACCAGCTCACGAATTGATCGCCTCTGGCATATATTTTTTAACACACATGCAAATTGCATCTAGTGTGAAATAACAACCAGCTCACGAATTGATCGCCTCTGGCATATATTTTTTAACACACATGCAAATTGCATCTAGTGTGAAATAACAACCAGCTCACGAATTGATCGCCTCTGGCATATATTTTTTAACACACATGCAAATTGCATCTAGTGTGAAATAACAACCAGCTCACGAATTGATCGCCTCTGGCATATATTTTTTAACACACATGCAAATTGCATCTAGTGTGAAATAACAACCAGCTCACGAATTGATCGCCTCTGGCATATATTTTTTAACACACATGCAAATTGCATCTAGTGTGAAATAACAACCAGCTCACGAATTGATCGCCTCTGGCATATATTTTTTAACACACATGCAAATTGCATCTAGTGTGAAATAACAACCAGCTCACGAATTGATCGCCTCTGGCATATATTTTTTAACACACATGCAAATTGCATCTAGTGTGAAATAACAACCAGCTCACGAATTGATCGCCTCTGGCATATATTTTTTAACACACATGCAAATTGCATCTAGTGTGAAATAACAACCAGCTCACGAATTGATCGCCTCTGGCATATATTTTTTAACACACATGCAAATTGCATCTAGTGTGAAATAACAACCAGCTCACGAATTGATCGCCTCTGGCATATATTTTTTAACACACATGCAAATTGCATCTAGTGTGAAATAACAACCAGCTCACGAATTGATCGCCTCTGGCATATATTTTTTAACACACATGCAAATTGCATCTAGTGTGAAATAACAACCAGCTCACGAATTGATCGCCTCTGGCATATATTTTTTAACACACATGCAAATTGCATCTAGTGTGAAATAACAACCAGCTCACGAATTGATCGCCTCTGGCATATATTTTTTAACACACATGCAAATTGCATCTAGTGTGAAATAACAACCAGCTCACGAATTGATCGCCTCTGGCATATATTTTTTAACACACATGCAAATTGCATCTAGTGTGAAATAACAACCAGCTCACGAATTGATCGCCTCTGGCATATATTTTTTAACACACATGCAAATTGCATCTAGTGTGAAATAACAACCAGCTCACGAATTGATCGCCTCTGGCATATATTTTTTAACACACATGCAAATTGCATCTAGTGTGAAATAACAACCAGCTCACGAATTGATCGCCTCTGGCATATATTTTTTAACACACATGCAAATTGCATCTAGTGTGAAATAACAACCAGCTCACGAATTGATCGCCTCTGGCATATATTTTTTAACACACATGCAAATTGCATCTAGTGTGAAATAACAACCAGCTCACGAATTGATCGCCTCTGGCATATATTTTTTAACACACATGCAAATTGCATCTAGTGTGAAATAACAACCAGCTCACGAATTGATCGCCTCTGGCATATATTTTTTAACACACATGCAAATTGCATCTAGTGTGAAATAACAACCAGCTCACGAATTGATCGCCTCTGGCATATATTTTTTAACACACATGCAAATTGCATCTAGTGTGAAATAACAACCAGCTCACGAATTGATCGCCTCTGGCATATATTTTTTAACACACATGCAAATTGCATCTAGTGTGAAATAACAACCAGCTCACGAATTGATCGCCTCTGGCATATATTTTTTAACACACATGCAAATTGCATCTAGTGTGAAATAACAACCAGCTCACGAATTGATCGCCTCTGGCATATATTTTTTAACACACATGCAAATTGCATCTAGTGTGAAATAACAACCAGCTCACGAATTGATCGCCTCTGGCATATATTTTTTAACACACATGCAAATTGCATCTAGTGTGAAATAACAACCAGCTCACGAATTGATCGCCTCTGGCATATATTTTTTAACACACATGCAAATTGCATCTAGTGTGAAATAACAACCAGCTCACGAATTGATCGCCTCTGGCATATATTTTTTAACACACATGCAAATTGCATCTAGTGTGAAATAACAACCAGCTCACGAATTGATCGCCTCTGGCATATATTTTTTAACACACATGCAAATTGCATCTAGTGTGAAATAACAACCAGCTCACGAATTGATCGCCTCTGGCATATATTTTTTAACACACATGCAAATTGCATCTAGTGTGAAATAACAACCAGCTCACGAATTGATCGCCTCTGGCATATATTTTTTAACACACATGCAAATTGCATCTAGTGTGAAATAACAACCAGCTCACGAATTGATCGCCTCTGGCATATATTTTTTAACACACATGCAAATTGCATCTAGTGTGAAATAACAACCAGCTCACGAATTGATCGCCTCTGGCATATATTTTTTAACACACATGCAAATTGCATCTAGTGTGAAATAACAACCAGCTCACGAATTGATCGCCTCTGGCATATATTTTTTAACACACATGCAAATTGCATCTAGTGTGAAATAACAACCAGCTCACGAATTGATCGCCTCTGGCATATATTTTTTAACACACATGCAAATTGCATCTAGTGTGAAATAACAACCAGCTCACGAATTGATCGCCTCTGGCATATATTTTTTAACACACATGCAAATTGCATCTAGTGTGAAATAACAACCAGCTCACGAATTGATCGCCTCTGGCATATATTTTTTAACACACATGCAAATTGCATCTAGTGTGAAATAACAACCAGCTCACGAATTGATCGCCTCTGGCATATATTTTTTAACACACATGCAAATTGCATCTAGTGTGAAATAACAACCAGCTCACGAATTGATCGCCTCTGGCATATATTTTTTAACACACATGCAAATTGCATCTAGTGTGAAATAACAACCAGCTCACGAATTGATCGCCTCTGGCATATATTTTTTAACACACATGCAAATTGCATCTAGTGTGAAATAACAACCAGCTCACGAATTGATCGCCTCTGGCATATATTTTTTAACACACATGCAAATTGCATCTAGTGTGAAATAACAACCAGCTCACGAATTGATCGCCTCTGGCATATATTTTTTAACACACATGCAAATTGCATCTAGTGTGAAATAACAACCAGCTCACGAATTGATCGCCTCTGGCATATATTTTTTAACACACATGCAAATTGCATCTAGTGTGAAATAACAACCAGCTCACGAATTGATCGCCTCTGGCATATATTTTTTAACACACATGCAAATTGCATCTAGTGTGAAATAACAACCAGCTCACGAATTGATCGCCTCTGGCATATATTTTTTAACACACATGCAAATTGCATCTAGTGTGAAATAACAACCAGCTCACGAATTGATCGCCTCTGGCATATATTTTTTAACACACATGCTATTTATTTATTTTTATTTTATACAGCATAAATGAGATATACAATACGTTATTTTCTTTTTTTTATTTCACTATATGTAGTTAATACAATACATAATTACGTTTCACTATAGTTAAATACAACACGTGCACATACAAAAATACACACACACACGCACACGCACACATACATAATACTTTTTTTATTTATAAAATATACAATATCTTATTTATGCTTTATAAAATAAAGATGAATAAATTAAATTAATTTATTATCATATAGGAAAACAAGAATAGAAAGAATAAAAGTCGAACAAATAAAAGAATATAATAATGGGAATGAAAAAATACAATAAAGAACAAGCACAGAAAGAGAGAGAGAGAGAAAGAACGAATGAGGAGCAAGCGAGATAGCTAACATGAAAGATATAAAAGTAAGGCTCTTACAAGATTAAAATCAAGTAAACTCCGAGTAAAAAGGCAAAAGAGCCACGCGCAGTTTTTTGGGCGCAAAGATATATAATTTAAACCAAAAAATAATAATTTTTAATATGAAATAAGTAATCATAATTACATATAATACATAATTGATTAAAAATTACCCGATTTATATCGTGTTTGGTATCATTTTAATCGGTAAAAAATCATTAATTCAATGTAATTATTTTAGGATCAATAAGCGCGAAAAACAAAAATTTTACAGTAACGATATATAACGCGAGAGATTATAGATAAAGCGAGCCTCGCGAGCGAGACTTCGGAAGTCTTTCATGTTAGCTATCTCGCTTGCTCCTCATTCGTTCTCTCTCTCT